>NC_090332.1:91653745-91933874 GCF_035084215.1 Heptranchias perlo | reverse complement strand
ATCTCAAGATGGGGCGGCTGGGGGAAAAGTGAAGGAGAACATGGTCCAGACAGAGAGATGGTTCAATTTCTCCTCTCCTCCCTCCCCCGACCCCCCCGCCACCCCCATTAGACTTCCGGTTTTCCATCGACCTGTGACCTCCTCCTGTGCCTGCACCGGGCCCCCCGATATCGTCACTCTCCACGCACGCTAAAAAGCTATGGCTCCGCTAGTGACCTCACTTCCAACGACATCTCCCTCACCCGTTCTCAATGAATGAATTGCACATTCACTAAACCAACCGTGCAGCTCAAATTATGTGAAGTAGTCAATACTGTGGATTTGTCAAATTAAGCCTCTCAGAGAAACTGCAACAGCTCCCCGCATGGTCTTGCAGTGTTCGTTCATGGGACCACAAATTTAGCCTGCCGTGGAGTGTTTTCAGAGTCAAAGCGAGGTGGGAGGCTGCTCAATGTGGAGGCCTCACTCCTCCAGCAGACATGGGAGTTTTTAAATCAGATCACGCTGATGGCGTTCAACAAGGTTCCACATAAAAGAGAACGTTAACAAAAATGACAGCACATGGAATTGGAGGCAACCGATTGGCTCGCCCTCTACACCTGTCTCCGAACCCGGACAGTAGCTCGTCGATGCTCTAAGCTGACGCCATCCTCTCCACGTCAACCTTATCCCACCTGATGATTCCTGGCTTTAACTTTGGACTCCCTCCTATTGTCTTCTCGCTATTCCCTGTTTGTTACCAGGACATATCTAACCTAATCTTGCTATGTAACCACACCTATGTAACTTGAGTTTTCCTGTATCCATTCACGTGCGCGTTTTGGCTGCCACTCCGGACCCGAGCCCATCGCTTCAATTTCCCCCTTTTAACTTTTCTCTTTACCCCTCCCAAGGCCCCTCTCGCCTGTCGTCATGCCTCCTTTCATTTTTCCCCTCTCGGGTACTCTGTCCTCCCCAAATCCCTAACCCAACCCTTCAGCACTCCTCGACCTTCCTACTACTCTCCTGCCGCTGTCCCAGGCTTGACTCCCTCTTAGGTAAGCCTACAGTTTCCCTCTGTGCCTCTCTTGGCATTCTCCAAAGCGTCAATGGAGGTACTCGCCGCTGCCTCCTTACGAACAACAACCCCGACTGTCCCATCGCACTCTCATCGACCTTCCTGCCCAGCGCGTCCGCTGGGGGTTAATCTTGCCAATCTCCCTCCTATCCCACTCACCCCTCCCAGTGCTGACCCTGTGGACTCTGCCAGCGAATCAGCTATCACCGCCCCTCTCTGCATCTCCCTCCAGAATGTCCGTTCACTTGTGAACATCACCCTTGTCATCCATGAGCTTATTGTGGATGATTGCATCAACATCAAGATCTTGACGGAAACCTGGCTGACAGGTGATGACACCTTCCCCCTTAATGAAGCCTCCCCACCTGGTGAAATCTTCCACCACTTGCCCCGCCCAGACTGCCACAGTGGCTTTGTGAGCCTCGTCACAAATCACACCTTGGTCTGTCTGCCTACTCCTCTGGCACCTTCTCCTCCTTTCAGCATCTCAACTTGTTCCACCCCTCTCACCTCTCCTTTAAAATCCTCGTTCTCTACCGCCCACCCAAGTACCACACCAAGTTTCTCACCAAGATATCTTCACTGCTTTCCTCCCTCAGCCTCTGCACCGAGCGACTTCTCATCCTTGGTGATTTCAACCTCCATCACAACTCATCAACTCATCATCTCTCTCCTCTGAGTTCACTGCCCTCCTATCCTCCCTTAATCTCTCCCTCCAAATAAACTTCCCAACCCACATTCACGGCCACCCCCGCGACCTTGCCACCTCACATGGTCTCTCTACTTCCATCGTGTAAGGCCTTCTTTGATCACTTCCTTGTCACCCTCTCCACCCTTTCCCATCCCCCTTCCCCCTCCCAACCCCACTTCCTTCTGTGTCCGCCCTTAGAAAATACTCTTCCCCCATGTCACTTACAACGGCACTTTCAAATTCCCAATTGTATAGCCTTTGGCCCTCCATTCACCACGATATTTCTGCAGCTACCAATCTGCCCAATTGAACCCTCACCTCCACCTTTGATGCCCTTGTCCCCATTAAAACCATTACGCTCTCTCACCCTGGTCATGCCCTCTGCTACGACCCTTGTCTCCGCTCCCTTAAGTTCAAGGGGCGCAGACAATTTAGCCATTCATCGCCAGATCTGGCTGGACCACATAAAGCACTATCAGGTCCTGCTCTCTTCTGCCAAAAGTGCTCACTATTCCAGGATCATCCCAGAATGCAAAGATAATCCCCAGCTTCTCTTCACCACAAACCATCTTCCTGGACAACCAGGAACACTGACAGTTACCCGCAGATCCGACCAAAGAACACACCCACCAGCTCAACAAACTGATCAAGACCTTCGATCCAGACCTTCAAAACATCCTACGCGCTCTCATCCCACGTACTCCCCGCGTGGGAGACTTCTACTGCCTCCCAAAGATACACAAAGCCAACACACCCGGACGTCCTATTGTATCAGGCAACGGAACCCTGTGTGAGAACCTCTCTGGATACGTCGAGGGCATCCTGAAACCCATCGTACAGGGAACCCCCAGCTTCTATTGCGACACTACAGACTTCCTACAAAAACTCAGTACCCACGGACCAGTTGAACCAGGAACACTTCTCACCACGATGGACGTCTCGGCACTCGATACCAGTATCCCCCACGATGACGGCATCGCTGCAACAGCATCAATACTCAACACCAACAACAGTCAGCTTGGAAGACAGGGCAAATGTGAGGGCAAGGCTGGATGGCATCTATTTTAATGCAAGGAGTCTTGCGAATAAGGTGGATGAACTGAAGGTGTTGATAAACACATGGGAGTATGATATTGTTGCTGTCACAGAGACATGGTTGAGGGAGGGGCAAGACTGGCAGCTCAATATTCCGGGGTACAGAATCTTCAGGCGAGACAGAGGGGGAGGTATAAGAGGAGGGGGGGTCGCAATATTAATTAAAGAATCAATTACTGCCATAAGGAGGGATGATATATTAGCAGGTTCCTCTAATGAGGCCATATGGGTGGAGCTTAAAAACAAAAAGGGGGCAAGCACTTTGATGGGAGTGTACTATAGGCCCCCAAACAGTCAAGGGGAGATAGAGGAACAGATATGTAGGCAAATCTCAGAAAATTGTGCAAATAATAGGGTAATAATAGTGGGGGATTTCAACTTCCCCAATATTAACTGGGATACTCAGAGTGTAAAAGGCTTAGAGGGTACAAAATTCTTAACGTGCATCCAGGAGAGCTTTTTGAGCCAGCATGTAGAAAGTCCTACAAGAGAGGGGGCGGTACTGGACCTAATTCTAGGGAATGTGGCCGGCCAAGTGGAAGAAGTGCTAGTAGGTGAGCACTTTGGTGAGAGTGACCATAATTCGGTGAGATTTAAGGTGGTCATGGAAAAGGACAGGGAGGGGCCGGAAATAAAGGTTCTAAATTGGGGGAAGGCCGATTTTAATAGGATAAGGCAGGATCTGGCCAAAATGGACTGGGATCAACTGCTTGTAGGAAAATCCGCATCGGAGCAATGGGAGTCTTTCAGAAGGGAGATTGAGACCATACAATGGCAACATGTTCCCGTAAAGGTCAAGGGTGGTTCCAAGAACTCCAGGGAACCTTGGATGTCAGGGGATATACGAGAATGGATTAGGAAAAAAAGGAGGGCTTTTGGTAGATACAAAAGGCTAAAGACGGAGGAAGCCCTAGAGGAGTACAAAAAGTGCAGGGGGATACTTAAAAAAGAAATTAGGAGATCAAGGAGGGGCCATGAAATAACACTGGCGAGCAAAATAAAGGAAAATCCTAAGATGTTTTATAAGTATATTAAGGGTAAGAGGATGACCAGGGAAAAAATAGGGCCCATTAGGGACAAAAATGGCAATGTGTGTGTGGAGCCGGCAGATGTAGGAGGGGTTCTAAATGAATTTTTTGCATCTGTTTTCACTATGGAGAAGGACGATGTAGACATAGAAATACGGCAGGGGGACTGTGATATACTCGAACATATTAACATCGAGCGGGAGGAGGTATTGGCGGTTTTAGCAGGCCTAAAAATGGATAAATCCCCAGGCCCGGACGAAATGTATCCCAGGCTACTGTGTGAGGCAAAGGAGGAGATTGCGGGGGCTCTGACACATATATTCAGAACCTCTCTGGCCACAGGGGATGTGCCAGAGGACTGGAGAACCGCTAATGTAATACCATTATTCAAGAAGGGGAGTAGGGAAAAACCGGGGAACTACAGGCCAGTGAGCCTAACATCAGTGGTAGGAAAATTATTGGAAAAAATTCTGAAGGACAAAATTAGTCTCCACTTGGAGAAGCAAGGATTAATCAGGGATAGTCAACATGGCTTTGTCAAGGGAAGATCATGTCTGACTAATTTGATTGAATTTTTTGAGGGAGTGACTAGGCGTGTGGATGAGGGTAACGCAGTGGATGTGGTATACATGGATTTCAGTAAGGCCTTCGATAAAGTCCCGCACAGGAGACTGGTCAAGAAGGTACGAGCCCATGGAATCCAGGGTGCCTTGGCACTTTGGATACAAAACTGGCTTAGTGGCAGAAGGCAGAGGGTGATGGTCGAAGGTTGTTTTTGTGACTGGAAGCCTGTGGCCAGTGGGGTACCACAGGGATCGGTGCTGGGTCCCTTGCTGTTTGTGGTCTACATTAATGACTTGGATATGAATGTAAAAGGTATGATCAGTAAGTTCGCTGATGATACAAAAATTGGTAGGGTGGTAAATAGCGAGGAGGATAGCCTCAGTCTGCAGGACGATATAGATGGGTTAGTCAGATGGGCGGAACAGTGGCAAATGGAATTTAACCCGGAAAAGTGCAAGGTGATGCACTTTGGAGGGACTAACAAGGCAAGGGAATACACAACGAATGGGAGGACCCTAGGCAAGACAGAGGGTCAGAGGGATCTTGGTGTGCAAGTTCACAGATCCCTGAAGGCGGCGGAACAGGTAGATAAGGTGGTAAAGAAGGCATATGGGATACTTGCCTTTATTAGCCGAGGCATAGAATATAAGAGCAAGGAGGTTATGATGGAGCTGTATAAAACACTGGTTAGGCCACAGCTGGAGTACTGTGTGCAGTTCTGGTCGCCACACTACAGGAAGGATGTGATCGCTTTGGAGAGGGTGCAGAGGAGATTCACCAGGATGTTACCAGGGCTGGAGCGCTTCAGCTATGAAGAGAGACTGGGAAGATTGGGTTTGTTTTCCTTGGAGCAGAGGAGGCTGAGGGGGGACATGATTGAGGTGTACAAAATTATGAGGGGCACAGATAGGATGGATACTAAGGAGCTTTTTCCCTTCGTTGAGGGATCTATAACAAGGGGACATAGATTCAAGGTAAAAGGCGGGAGGTTTAGAGGGGATTTGAGAAAGAACTTTTTCACCCAGAGGGTGGTTGGAGTCTGGAACTCACTGCCTGAAAGGGTTGTGGAGGCAGGAACCCTCACAACATTCAAGAAGCATTTGGATGAGCACTTGAAATGCCATAGCATACAAGGCTACGGACCAAATGCTGGAATATGGGATTAGAGTAGACAGGGCTGATGGCCGGCACGGACACGATGGGCCGAAGGGCCTCTATCCGTGCTGTATAACTCTATGACTCTATGACTCTAATCTCCAGACGCCATCCTACAACTCATCCGCTTCATCCTGGATCACAATGTCTTCACCTTCGATAACCAGTTCTTTACCCAAACACACGGAACAGCCATGGGGACCAAATTCGCACCCCAATACGCCAACATTTTCATGCACAAGTTCGAGCAGGACTTCTTCACTGCACAGGACCTCCAACCAACGCTATACATCAGATACATCGACAACATTTTCTTTCTATGGACCCACGGCGAAGAATCACTAAAGAGACTACACGATAACATCAACAAGTTCCATCCCACCATCAAGCTCACCATGGACTACTCCTCAGAATCGGTTTCTTTCTTGGACACACGAATCTCCATCAAAGACGGGCACCTCACTCTACCGCAAGCCCACGGACAACCTCACGATGCTCCACTTTTCCAGCTTCCACCCTAACCACGTCAAAGAGGCCATCCCCTATGGACAGGCCCTGCGAATACACAGGATCTGCTCAGACGAGGAGGAACGCGATGGACACCTACAGACGCCGAAAGACGCCCTCGTAAGAACGGGATGTGACGCTCGACTCGTCGATCGACAGTTCCGACGGGCCACAGCGAAAAATCGCATAGACCTCCTCAGAAGACAAACACGGGACGCAACCAACAGAGTACCCTTCGTCGTCCAGTACTTCCCCGGAGCGGAGAAACTATGCCATGTTCTCCGCAGCCTTCAACATGTCATCGATGATGACGAACACCTCGCTAAGGCCATCCCCACACCTCCACTACTCGCCTTTAAACAGCCACCCAACCTCAAACAGACCATCGTTCACTGCAAATTACCCAGCTTTCAGGAGAACAACGTCCACGACACCACACAACCCTGCCACGGCAACCTCTGCAAGACATGCCAGATCATCGACACAGATACCACCATCACACGAGAGGAGACCACCCACCAGGTACATGGTTCATACTCCTGTGACTCGGCCAACGTTGTCTACCTCATACGTTGCAAGAAAGGATGCCCCGGAGCATGGTACATTGGTGAGACCATGCAGACACTGCGACAACGGATGAACGGACACCGCGCAACAATCGCCAGACAGGAGGGTTCCCTCCCAGTCGGGGAACACTTCAGCAGTCAAGGACATTCAGCCACCGATCTTCGGGTAAGCGTACTCCAAGGCAACCTTCGAGACACACGACAACGCAAAATCGTCGAGCAGAAATTGATAGCCAAGTTCCGCACCCATGAGGACGGCCTCAACCGGGTTCTTGGGTTCATGTCGCGCTACACGTAACCCCACCAGCGAATAGAAGTTATCTGTTTTTAATTCAACGGGTCATTTTCAGTCTTTCTCTTCCTTTCGGATATTTCTCCCTCTCTCTCTATGTTTTGTGTTCTGGCCGTTTGTATATTCGGTGGTCCTGTAGGTAACACCTCTCTGTCTGAACACTTTGATTGCCTTGACAACGGGCAGTTGGAAAGATTATCTATAATCACCAGGTATTGTTCTCTGAATATAAATGCGAAACGTTCAAGGATTTCCACATTCACCTGAGGAAGGAGGAAGCCTCCGAAAGCTTGTGATTTTCAAATAAAATTGTTGGACTATAAACTTGATGTTGTAAGATTGTTTACATTCATCTTCCTAAACCCCTCTCTCCTGCCCCCTCCACCCTCACCTCCAACAACAAATGCAAGAAGCTCATGAACTACTTTGTCACTAAGATTGAGACCATCCATTCAGCTGCCTTTGCTGCTTCCCTCTCTTCCCCTAGCCCACCAAGCCAAACTTCCCCTACGTTACCCCCCTGCCTTAGCCCTGAACATGCATCTTTCTCTAGTTTGTCTCCTATATCCCCACATGCCCTCTCTGAGCTCATCTTGACCATGAGACCCACCTCCTGCTCCCTCCACCCTATTCCTACCAAACTGCTGACCACCCAAGTTCCCTTCCTAGCCCGTATGTTAACTGATATTGTTAACGGTTCCCTCTCCTCAGGTACTCCCCCTCCCCATTATATCTGCCGTCATCACCCCCCTCCTCAAAATACCTCTGTCCTTGTAAACTACCGCCCCATCTCCAACCTCCCTTTCCTCTCCAAAGTCCTTGAACATGTTGTTGCCTCCCAAATCCATGCCTATCTTTCTCGCGTGTTTGAATCTCTCCAATCAGGTTTCCGCCCCCATCACAGTACTGAAACAGTCCTTATCAAAGTCACAAATGACATCCTATGTGACTGTGACCATGGTAAACTATCTCTCCTCATCCTTCTCGATCTGTCTGCAGCCTTTGACATGGTTGACCACACCATTCTCCTCCAACGCTTCTCATCCAACGTCCAGCTGGGTGGGACTGCACTCACCTGGTTCCTTTTCTATCCAGTCATAGCCAGAAAATCATCTGCAATGGCTTCTCTTCCTGCTCCCGCACCGCTCCCAAGGATCTATCCTTGGCCCCCTCCTATTTCTCACCTAGATGCTGCCCCTCAGCGACAACATCCGAAAACACATCAGGTTCCACATTTACGCTGATGACACCCAGCTCTACCTCACCACCATCTCCCTCGACCCCTCCACTGTCTGATTTGTCACACTGCTTGTCCGACAACCAGCACTGGATGAGCAAAAATTTCCTCCAACTAAATATTTGGAAGACCGAAGTCATTGTCTTTGGTCCCCGCTGCAAATTTTGTTTCCTTCCCACCAACTCCATCCCTCTCCATGACCACTTTCTGAGGCTGAACCAGACCGTTCGCAAACTTGGCTTCCTATTTCACCATGAGACGAGCTTCCGACCACATAACCGCTCCATCACCAAGACCGCCTACTTCCACCTCCATAACATCACCCGTTTCCGCACCTGCCTCAGCTCATCATCTGCTGCTGAAACCCTCATCCATGCCTGTGTTACCTTGAGACTTGATTATTCCAATGGTCTCCTGGCTGGCCCCCCCCATCTTCCACCCTCCAACTTGACGTCATCCAAAACTCTGCTGCCCGTATCCTAACTCGCACCAAGTCGCGTTCACCCTTCACCCATGATCGCTGACCTACATTGGCTCCCGGTCTGGGAACGCATCGATTTTAAAATTTTCACCCTTGATTTCAAATCCCTCCATGGCCTCAGCCCTCCCTATCTCTGTAACCTTCTCCAGCCCTACAACCCTTCAAGATCTCTGCACTCCTCTCCAATTCTTGCCTCTTGTACACTCCATATTTTAATCGGACCATTATGGAGGCCGTGCCTTCAGCTGCCTCGGCGCTAAGCCCTGAACTTCCCTCCCTAAACCTCTCCGCCTCTCTCTCTTTTAAGACGCTCCTTAAAACTTACCTCTTTGACCAAGCTTTTGATCCCCTGTCCTAATATCTCTATGTGGCTCGATGTCAAATTTTGCTTGAAAATCGCTCCTGTGAACGTTTTACAACATTAAAGGTGCTATACAAATGCAAGTTGTTATGTTATAACCTGCAATATTTAGTTGCCACTCCTGTTCTTTATGTAGCCATGTTTCAGTTATTCCGACTACATCTGGTTCCTCGCTATGGACCATTGCCTCCAGTTCCCCCGTTTCATTTTGGACGCTGTGTACATTGCTGTACAGGCAGTTTAATTCGTCTTTAATAGTCGTTCCTTTTACCTTTTTTTTTTAAAAACAGTCCTTTTATACTTCTGTTTTATAACTTTATTTGTACTTTGCCCGTTTATGTTATCTTTACTCCTTACCCTAATCTGACCACGTCCTGTTTCTTTTATTTTTAGGCTTTTGTTATTGCGACCAGATCCCTCCCCCACCTTGCTAGTTTAAAGCCTTATCCACCGCCTTATTTATCCGTTCCGCTAGGACTCTGGTCCCATTCTGGTTCAGGTGGAGCCCATCCCAGCGGTACAGCTCCTTCCTGTTCCAGCACTGGTGCCAGTGTTCCATGAAATGGAACCCCCTCCTTCCCACACCAGTCTTTCAGCCAAGCATTCACCTTCCTGATCTGCCTATCCCTATGCCAATTAGCACGTGGCGCGGGTAGTAATCCTAAAATTACCACCCATGAGATCCTGCATTTTAATTTAGTTCCTGGCTTTTCATATTCCCTAAACAGAACCTCCTCCTAGTTCTTCCTTATGTCATCAGTGCCGACATGGACCACGACAACTGGATCCTTCAACCCCCCCTTCCATGTTCCTCTCCAGTTGCTCAGAGATGTCCTTTACCCTTGCATCATGTAGGCAACACACCCTCCTGGACTATCGGTCGTAACTGCAGAGGACGCTATCTATCCCCGATTATAGAATTCCCTATGACTACAACCTTTCTATTCTGCTCTTCCCCCTCCCCTTGGACTGCCTCCTGCTCCGCGGTGCCATGGTTAGAATTCTGGGCGTGCTCCCTGAAGCCTTCATCCTTATCCTCACAGGTACCAAAGTACCTCGTACCTGTTGGATCATGTAAAGGATCAAACTGATGACCCATCATTCTGCAGTGGCACACACTCGTGCCCAAATTGCTCCCCACCACAATACCCAGTGAGATTTTTCGTCTTTTGTTGCTGAACACAAAGTGGGGATGAAACATTCACCCATTTTATAGAATCATAGAAAGTTACGGCACAGAAGGAGGCCATTCGGACATTCAGCCCATCGTGTCCGTGCTGATCGAAAAAGAGCTATCCCGCTTAATCCCACTTTCCAGCACTTGGTCCGTAGCCCTGTAGGTTACGGCACTTCAGGTGCACATCCAAGTACTTTTTAAATGAGTTGAGGGTTTCTGCCTCGATCACCCTTTCAGGCAGAGAGTTCCAGACCCCCATCGCCTTCGGTGAAAAAATTTCTCCTCAGCTCCCCTCTAATCCTTCTACCAATTACTTTAAATCTGTGCCCCCTGGTCACTGACCCCTCTGCTAAGGGAATAAGTCCTCCCTATCCACTCTATCTAGTCCCATCATAATTTTATACACCTCAATTAAGTCTCCCCTCGGTCTCCTTTGTTCCAAAGAAAACAATTCCAGCATTTCTGGTGCCCAGTGTCAGCATCAAGCACTTGCACAGCTGGATACAGAGTAAAATTCCCTCTACATTGTCCCAACAATGTGCCATAACACCATCCCAGAGGAATACCCGTTACAGCAATGTCTCGTGCTTCAATTTCTCGCACCCGTTATCCTCGTGACCTCTGAGTGAGATTCATAATTTGAGAGATATTGTGGCCAGCTGCGAGATTCAGACAAGCAGCTGCCAGGAGCTGAATTCAGATGGTACAAACCCTCATTTAGGACCCTTATCACCAACGGAGAGGAGACTTTCACTCTGTGAGCCTGGGTAGAATTTTAAACCCAGATCCCAGAGGTGCAAGGACATTGTTCTGAACTACTGTCACCCAGTCATTTAGCAGTTACATAATCCTTTCCATCCTTACACCACCCACCCCTCCCCCTTCCCAATTTACTTCCTTTTTCCCGATGACTGCAACTCGTATACGGGTACCAATCCACAGGCACCAGTTGACCACTAATACTAACCAAACTGACCATTCTTCAAATAAGCCTAGGGAGAGAACAACCTATTCCAGCATGGAGAGAAATCAGAGCCAAGCCCAATCCTGTCCTTACCCAATGTCCACACACACTTTCCAGAATTTAATAGTGTTCTGGATCAGGCGCACTTATCTCAGGTCACTGGACCAGCGTTCGCACTGCATCCCTGCCCGACATCTGCTAAAAGCACAGGCTCTGAGACTGACCTTGTGACCTTGCTGGCCTGTAATGATCTGGATTTTATCTAAATCAAACCTGATCTTAAGCAACTACAGTGTGGAAATTTCCAACAAGAATTCTTTTGCAAACACCTTGTCATTTTTAGAGGCAGCACATTATATCTTACCTTCATCTCCTCCAACGCAGTCTCTAACTCCCCGGGTGATTTATATTCAAAGTCCCTCTCTAAATATTCCTCTTCAGCCTGTGCTGTCCACTCACGCATCTCCATAAGATCTTTCCTCAAGTTCAGTGTCTTCTCCTGACCCTCGGATAACCTCGTCTGCTGAGACATAATCTGCAAAAACAGAAATGTTAAAAGACTTTGATTTTCCTTGTGATTACACAAAGCAGAGTCTGTAACTCCAAAGAGCCAACAGAAAGTACACTTCAATTCTGCAGCATCAAAATCATGTTAAGCAAGAAAAATGAGCCACCTATTAAATTACTGTACAAGAGTTAATGGCGAGAAACTGGAAAGTACTGCAGTACAAAGGGATCTGGGGGTCCTAGTGCAAGAAAATCAAAAAGTTAGTTTGCAGATGCAGCAGGTGATCAAGAAGGCCAACGGAATGTTGGCTTTTATTGCTGGGGGGATAGAATATAAAAACAGGGAGGTATTGCTGCAGTTATATAAGGTATTGGTGAGACCGCACCTGGAATACTGCATACAGTTTTGGTCTCCATACTTAAGAAAAGACATACTTGCTCTCAAGGCAGTACAAAGAAGGTTCACTCGGTTAATCCCGGGGATGAGGGGGCGGACATATGAGGAGCGGTTGAGTAGATTGGGACTCTACTCATTGGAGTTCAGAAGAATGAGAGGCGATCTTATTGAAACATATAAGATTGTGAAGGGGCTTGATCGGGTGGATGCGGTAAGGATGTTCCCAAGGATGGGTGAAACTAGAACTAAGGGGCATAATCTTAGAATAAGGGGCTGCTCTTTCAAAACTGAGATGAGGAGAAACTTCTTCACTCAGAGGGTGGTAGGTCTGTGGAATTTGCTGCCCCAGGAAGCTGTGGAAGCTACATCATTAAATAAATTTAAAACAGAAATAGACAGTTTCCTAGAAGTAAAGGGAATTAGGGGTTACGGGGAGCGGGCAGGAAATTGGACATGAATTTAGATTTGAGGTTAGGATCAGATCAGCCATGATCTTATTGAATGGCGGAGCAAGCTCGAGGGGTCATATAGCCTACTCCTGCTCTTATTTCTTATGTTCTTATGTTTCCAGTGAGAACACTCTCACAGATCTCCATCTCTTTCACTGTTTCTTGTTCTGACCCCAAGTTTCCATCGTTATCCACACCTTCTTCTGAGACACTGGAGAACAATAAATTAACAAACCACGGAACTTTACTCCATACCTGCTTGCTCACTTTTTCCCATCGCGTGCGGCTGTCAACCATGCAAGATGCCACAGAGTTGGAGATGGCTGGCACTGGCTGCTTTTTCAGTGACTCCTGTATTTCATTCATTGATGTCAAATTGGACTGAATAGTCTGAATTTCATTCACAAATGTCTGTAGATATAGAAACAGAGATCATCAATAGAAAATGAACTGAGCAATTCAATTCTTCCCTCACGGAGTAAACAGGGACATCTGTAAAAAGCTGTAGTACCTGTAGTACAATAACTCTTCATGCTTTGTAACATAGCTGCAGGCAATTCTCAAACTGAACATACTAACTGGACAACCTGATCTCTACAAATTAAAAAACAGTTTGTTGAGTCTGGGGAATAGATTAGTCAAGAATAAAAAATCTCTAATTGCTGCAAGTTTTGTAATTTTTTTTTCCTTAAGTGGTTTGAGTAATTTGGTGTCCTTACAAGTAATGGAATGGCTGAATGCCAAAGTGTGCAATCACTATTCGCTCCATCACACACTGTGATGCCACTAATAATTTGATCTTCTAAAACACTAAGATCTACAATGCTCACATATTCCTGAGACTGCTTTTTCGGTCTCAAAATATGCTATCTGGTCAATCTGTACACACAATTACACTTAAAGCTATTTTACATTGTAGTGTCGTTATATGAAGGAGGCAAATTCCAGGCTTGAGTGCACCAGGACCTGACTTTTTGTGGGTCCCACAAACAAAAGAGGTGGAGTGGTAATATTGGTGCGAGGGAATACAAGCGGTAGAGAGGGTCAATGTAGACAAGGAATGCCTACAGACAGAGTCAATATGGTTGGAGCGCAATGATAAAAAAATGTCTTGTTACATTGGTAGGGGTATATTGTACACCTCCAAATTATGGGAAGGAAAGGGAAGAGGAAATCTGCATATTAGAGAGATGAGTAGGAATAACAAAATTGTTGTTCTAGTAGATTTTATTTATCCACTTATTGATTAGGACAGAGAGGATGTAAATGGAGAAAGGGGAATAGAATTTCTAAACTGTGTACAGGACTCCTTATCGAGCAGTGTGTTAGTCGGCCTACAAGGGTGGAGGGTGCTGTTGGATCCAGTTACGAGCAATGAAGTAGACCAGTTTTGTAAGAGATTTAGAACAGAGGGCAGGAGAAATTTCTTCACACAGAGAGTTGTGAGGATGTGGAATTCACTTCCAGGGTTAGTGGTTGAGGAAGAAACTGTCAACATTTAAAGATTGGATTGGATAGGTGGATGAAGGAAAGGGGTTTGAAGGGATATGAGAACAGGGCAGGTAAATGTATTCACAAAGGGATGATCCGGACATAGCAGTTAAAGAGGAGAGGTGTGAAACACTGGATAAGGTAAACATTACGAGAGAGGAAGTACTAAAGTCACCAGGGCCGGATGGATTGTTTCCTAGGCTATTGAAGGAAGCCAGGGAGGAAATAGCGGATGCTCTGAGGATCATTTTCCAATCCTCACCAGATACAGGGGCGATACCAGAGGACTGAAAGACTGCAAACATAGTACCATTGTTTAAAAAGGGTATGAGGGAAAGGCAGAACAATTATAGGCCGGTCAGTCTTACCTCAGTGGTGGGCAAACTATTAGAATCAATACTGAGAGGTAGGATAAACTGTCACTTGGAAAGGCATGGTTGAATCAGGGATAGTCAGCATGGATTTGTTCAGGGAAGGTCATGCCTTACAAATCTGATTGAATTCTTTGAGGAAGTGACAAGGAGGATTGATGAGGGTAGTGTAGTGGATGTTGTCTACATGGATTTTAGTAAGGCATTTGACAAGGTCCCACATGACACACTGGTCAGAAAGGTAAAAGCCCATGGGATACAGGGAAATGTGGCAAATTGGATCCAAAATTGGTTCAGTAACAGGAAACAAAGGGTAAAAGTCGATGGATGTCTTTGCGAATGGAAATCCGTTTCCAGTGGTGTGCCACAGGGCTCAGTGTTGGGTCCCTTGCTGTTTGTGGTATATATTAATGATTTGGACTCGAATGTAGGGGGCATGATTGGCAAATTTTCAGATGACACAAAAATTGGCCGTGTAGTTGATAAAGAAAAGATAGCTGTAGACTCCAAGAAGATACCAATGGGTTGGTGGAGTGGGCGGAAAAGTGGCAAATGGAGTTTAACTTGGAGAAGTGTGAGGTAATGCACTTAGGGAGGGCAAACAGTAAAAGGGAATACGCAGTAAATGAGAATATATTGAGAGGGGTAGAGGAGTGAGAGACCTTGGAGTGCATGTGCACAGGTCCCTGAAGGTGGCAGTGCAGGTAGATAAGGTTGTGAAGAAGGCATACGGAATGCTCTCCGTTATTAGCCGAGGTATAGAATACAAAAGCAGGGATGTAATGATGGAACTGTATAAAACGCTGGTAAGGCCACAGCTGGAGTATTGTGTGCAGTTCTGGTCACCACATTACAGGAAGGACGTAATTGCTCTGGAGAGAGTGCAGAGAAGATTTACAAGAATGTTGCCAGGGCTTGAAAATTGCAGCTATGAGGAGAGATTGGATAGGCTGGGGTTGTTTTCCTTGGAGCAGAGGAGGCTGAGGGGTGACTTGATTGAGGTGTACAAAATTATGAGCGGTCCAGATAGAGTAGACAGGAAGTACCTGTTTCCCCTAGTGGAGAATTCAAGAACTAGAGGACATAGATTTAAGTTGATTGGTGGAAGGATTAGAGGGGACATGAGGAAAGCTTCTTTTACCCAGAGGGTGGTGGGTGTATGGAATTTGCTGCCCGAATTGGTGGTAGAGGCAGGGACCCTCAACTCTTTTAAAAAGTACCTGGACCTGCACGTAAAGTGCTGTAAGCTGCAGGGCAATGGACCGGGTGCTGGAAGGTGGGATTAGAATGGGCACCTGGTTGTTCTTCGAGCCGGTTCAGACACAATGGGCCGAATGGCCCCCTCTGTGCTGTATCTTTTCTATGGTTCTAAATGTGAATAGGACCATTTGCTCACATGAAGGGTAAACGCCGACACCGACTGGTTGGGCTGAATGGCCTGTTTCCACATTGTAGCATCTATGTGTTATTCGGAAAGGCACTTATTCTATTCCAGTGCCAGATCTGGTCTTACCGTGCACTGTTCCACCTGCCGCTCGAGTCCCTCTTGATTGCCTAATGTGACAGTCTCCTTGGACAAGACGGTCTCTGCACGATCCATCCATTTTTCCATGGCATCTGCATTTTTCTGCATTAGAGAGAATGAGAGAAGAAATGGTCCTGATAGTCGTCAAAAATAAATGAACACTTCAACCCAGGATACTGATCCAAAATTAGCTCAGTGGCAGGAAGCAAAGGGTAATCGTCAACTGGTGTTTGTGTGACCGGAAGGCTGTTTCCAATGGGGTTCCGCAGGGTTCAGTACTAGGTCCCTACGTGTAAGGTGCATGATTAAGAAGTTTCCAGGTGGCTGTGTGGTTGATAGTGAGCAGGAAAGCTGTAGACTGCAGGAAGATATCAATGGACTGGTCAGGTGGGCAGAAAAGTGGCAAATCGAATTCAATCCAGAGAAGTGTGAGGTGATGCATTAGGGGAGGGCAAACAAGGCAAGGGAATACACAATAAATGGGAGGATACTGAGAGGTGTGGAGGAACAGAGGGACCTTGGAGAGCATGTCCACAGACTCCTGAAGGTAGCAGGACAGGTAGATAAGGTGATTAAAAAGGCATACGGAATACTTTCGTTTATTAGCCGAGGCATAAAATATAAGAGCAGGGAGGTTATGCTGGAACTGTATAAAACGCTGGTTAGGCCACATCTGGAGTACTGCATTCAGTTCTGGTCACCACATTACAGGAAAGATGTGATTGCACTAGAGAGGGAACAAAGGAGATTTACAAGTATCTTGCACTCCAAGAATTTTAGTTATGAGGAAAGATTGGATAGGCTGGGGTTGTTTTCTTTGGAGCAGAGGAGGCTGAGGGGTGATTTAATTGAGATGTATAAAATTATGAGGGGCCTACTTAGAGTGAGTGGGGCGGACCTATTTCCCTTAGCGGAGAGGTCAGTGACCAGGGGGCATGGATTTAAAGTAATTGGTAGAAGGATTAGAGGGGAGCTGAGGAGAATTTTTTTCACCCAGAGGGTGGTGGGGTCTGGAACTCACTGCCTGAACGGGTGGTACAGGCAGAAACCCTCAACTCATTTAAAAAGTACTTCAATGTGCACTTGAAGTGCTGTAACCTACAGGGCTACGGACCAACTGCTGGAAAGTGAGATTAAGCTGGATAGCTCTTTTTCAACTGGCACAGACACGATGGGCCGAATGTCCTCCTTCTGTGCCATAAATTTCTATGATTCTATGGTTTGGAGATTAGGGTTTTCAATGCCATTTAGTCCACTAGGGCGAGTGGAGGGAGAGGCAGCAGGAGTATGAATGTATATGTGTGCCTTTTGAACACTACCAACCAAAATTATATTTTCCCCTTCATTAATTTCTCTCATTCCTTCATTTCCTGAAGGCTGGCTCAAAACCATCCATCACCCTCCAGTACCATGTTGAAGCAACCGTTATTCACATGTGACTCTTGACTGAGTTTTAGCAAGCTATTTTATCACATGGAGCATCACAGTTGAGCCTTCTCAAAGCCCATCTATTCAACCTTGCCTTTGATCATCTCTCAACTGCCCCAATTATGCTCAATGGCCCGGAATTTCCTGGATCACACTTACGGTATGGTAACACCGAAATCTACGCCTGCTTTTATGCCGATCTTGCTGACAGCAACTTACACTGAAATTTCCTGAGAATCACTAACATACCCGGAAAGTAAAAGCTGGCGTAAAACAATACAAAATCAACAAACAATCGGGGCCCAAGGAAAACTCGGAACATACACCATCTTCCTTCTTTAAGTCCTTCTTTATCTTACTGACGTAATGCAAATGGAAGTTTGAAGTCATCAAACCATCATTTATGCACAGCATGTTTACGAAAATGCAACTGTGGAAGTTTTTTTTGATACAACGGTATGAGGAGTGAGTTGGCTATGATAGATTGGGAAACTTCATTAAAAGGCATGACAGTGGATAGGCAATGGCTAACATTTAAGGAACAAATGCATGAATTGCAACAATTATACATTCCTTTCTGGCGCAAAAACACAAAAGGAAAAGCGGCCCAACCATGGCTAACAAAAGAAAATAAGGATAGTATTAGATCCAAAGAGGAGTCATATAAAGATGCCAGAAAAAGTAGCAAGCCTGAGGACTGGGAGCAGTTTAGAATTCAGCAAAAAAGGACCAAGAGATTGAGAGTAAACTTGCAAGGAACATAAAAGTGGACTGTAAAAGCTTCTACAAGTATGTAAAAAGAAAAAGTTTAGTGAAGACAAATGTGGATCCCTTACAGTCAGAAACGGGAGAATTTATAATGGGGAACAAGGAAATGGCAGAGCAATTAAACAAATATTTTGGTTCTGTCTTCACGGAAGAGGACACAAATAACTTCCCAGAAATGCTAGGGGACCAAAGGTCTGATGAGAAGGAGGAATTAAAGGAAATTAGCATTAGTAAAAAAGAGTGCTGGAGAAATTAATGGGACTGAAAGCCGATAAATTCCCAGGATCTGATAATCTGCATCCCAGAGTAATAAAAGAGGTCGCCATGGAAATAGTGGATGCATTAGTTGTCATCTTCCAAAATTCTATAGATAATGGGACAGTTCCTGCAGATTAGAGGGTGGCAAATGTAACCCCACTATTTAAAAAAGGAGGGGAGGGAGAAAACTGGGAACGACAGACCGGTTAGCCTAACATCAGTAGTAGGGAAAATGCTAGAGTCTATTATAAAGGATGTGATAACAGGACACTTAGAAAATATCAATGGGATTAGACAAAGTCAACATGGATTTATGAAAGGGAAATCATGTTTGACAAACCTACTGGAGCTTTTGGGGGATGTAACTGGTAGAATAGATAAGGGAGAACCAGTGGATGTGGTTTATTTGGATTTTCAGAAGGCCTTTGATGAAGTCCCACGTAAGAGGTTAGTGTGCAAAATTAAAGCACATGGGATTGGCGGTAATATACTGGCCTGGATTGAAAATTGTTTAACAGACAGGAAACAGAGAGTAGGAATAAACAGGTCTTTTTCGGGGCGGCAGGCAGTGACTAGTGGGGTATCGCAGGGATCAGTGTTGGGTCCCAGCTATTCACAATATATATCAATGATTTGGAGGAGGGAACCAAATGTAATATTTCCAAGTTTGCTGACGACACAAAACTAGGTGGGATCATAAGTCGTGAGGAGGATGCAAACAGGCCTCAAGGTGATTTAGACAAGTTGAGTGAGTGGGCAAATACATAGCAGATGCAGTATAATGTGGATAAATGTGAAGTTATCCACTTCGGAAGGAAAAACAGAAAGGCAGAGTTTTATTTAAATGGTGATAAATTGGGAAATGTTGATGTACAAAGGGACCTGGGTGTCCTTGTACACCAGTCAGTGAAAGCAAACATGCAGGTGCAGGCAGCAGTTAGGAAGGCGAATGGTATGTTGGCCTTCATTGCAAGAGGATTTGAGTACAGGAGCAAGGATGTCTTACTGCAGTTATACAGGGCCTTGGTGAGACCACACCTGGAGTATTGTGTGTAGTTTTGGTCTCCTTACCTAAGAAAGGATATACTTGCCGTACAGGGAGTGCAACAAAGGTTCGCCAGACTGATTCCTGGGATAGCAGGACTGTCGTGAGAGGAGAGATTAGGTCGGCTCGGCCTATATTCACTAGAGTTTAGAAGAATGAAAGGGGATCTCATTGAAACGTATAAAATTCTGACAGGGCTAGACAGACTGGATGCAGGGAGGATGTTTCCCCTAGCTGGGGGGTCCAGAACGAGAGGTCACAGTCTCAGGATAAGGGGTAGGACATTTAGGACTGAGATGAGGAGAAAGTTCTTCACTCAGAGGGTGGTGAACCTGTGGAATTCTTTACCACAGAACGCTGTGGAGGCCAAGTCACTGAATATATTTAAGAAGGAGCTAGATAGATTTCTAGACAGAAAAGGCATCAAGGGGTATGGGGAGAGAGCGGGAATATGGTATTGAGATAGAGGATCAGCTATGATCATATTGAATGAAGGAGCAGGCTCGAAGGGCCGAATGGCCTACTCCTGCTCCTATTTGCTATGTTTCTGTTTCTAACAGATTGTGATACCATAAAAAAAGCATTCACAAATATGTAAGTCACAGTGCCGGTCTCAGTAAGGAGAAATTTTTTAAAACGTTATTAAAAAAAATCCCTGTGAAACAGCAGAAATAGTGACTTTGGTTCCTGCTGCACGTAACATTTTGGGCATAAATTTGCGCCCGTTCAGAATTAGCGCAAATGCAGGAAATTCGCCTTTCGCGAGGGTGGAGCTATGTCAATGAGCCAAGTAGAATTCTGGCAGATGTAACTCAGGGGCGGTGCAAATGATCAAGGAAATTTGCACATAGCCATGTTTCAGTATCAAACCAGTGTAAATCAGTTACACACAAATTTCCTCGTAAAAACAGCACGCCAAAGCTTTCCAGGAAATTCCTGGCCACTGTCCATTTGTACTGCTTTGCGAACCATTGGATGTTTTTCTATATTAAAGGCTCTATATATAAATGCCAGTTTGTTGCTGTTGCTCTCCATGTATATATTTAGGTTTTTAATAGTTTTGACAGTAAGTAGTGTTGTCATAGAGACAATTTGTATTGATGGTTCCTTCTCTCTGGAGTGGAGTGACCTTTGCTGGGGCAAGATGTATTTTCAATTCCTGTGCTTGGGCTCCCATGTGTAGCTATGGAAGCAAGAAGCGTAATGAACATAGCCAATTTTTGGTTGTAATGTACAATATTTAAACAAATACAGTACAATGTACAGTACAAGGGTATAAACGTAATCTATACCCTTACATTTTTACATGAAATATTTGCAGAAAACAAACCACTGCATTAGAGCCTTCATTCTTCACAGATTAACTGAAAATAAATAAGTAGCAGTAGATGTTGTGACCTCTAATGTCAATGCAGGATGAAATGTAAATTACAAGCATCATACCTTCTGATGACACATGCAGAGTTTTCAGGCTGCACTAACGACTGGCTAAGAATATTACAGATCTTGTTGGAAAACTCAGGAGACTTTAATTAAGTTCTTAAAATGTTCAAAGCTTATAAAACCATTTTAACTATGCCCCAAAATATATAATGCAGATGGGACTTTCAATACAGTATCAGGTTTAGAAATTTTCTGCACTTTATTCCACTTCAGAATCACTCTAAGATTAAAATATACTTATAAATTTTATAATGAAATCAAATCCTAAAAATTAATTTTTTTGAAGGAGCCAATAATTTGTGAATAATCCTGAAACTTAAACTGGAGCAACACAATTTGAAATATTTATTTACGTTGAGAAAAACAATCGCAAGGAAAATATTACCATTCCAAAAGTTCCACAGAAATTTAGTACTCAGCAGTCACACTTAGTAAGGGACATGTGAGAAATTAATCATCTGGGAAAGTTCCATTCCCAAATTCACATCCTTGCTTTTAAATCACCTCTTAACCCCACCCCACCCTACATTAGTGGTCTCCTCTCTGCATGTAGTGTCTCCTCCTGTCACTGGGCTTCTTCTCATCTCTTACTCCCTCCATTCCACCATCAGCCATCACTTACTTAGCCACCATGCTCCTGTCCTTTGGAATCCTTGACTCAGTTCCCTCCACTTTGCCACCTCCCTCCCAGCTGTCACAAACCTCTTCCCCAAATATTCCTTCCATTCCCAAACCCCGTCTTTCCATTCCCCTAAACCCCCCACCCACGTTCAGTGTCCATCTTATCCTCTTATTGTAAAACACTAGAAGTCTTCCGCACATGAGGAAAACCTAAGTTATTGGTATAAAGGAGGAAAGAACTCGCATTTATGAGCGCCTTATCATGCCTTTGAAATGTCCCCAAGCACTTCACATCCAGTGATGTGTAGTCACTTGTTATAAAAGCAAACTTGAGCCAAGCCTGCGTTTGTATTCTATATTCCCATTTCTGATGCCTATTCCCTCTCCCACCTGGTAGACTGAGGCCTCTTCCGATCATGCTGTGTACCTTTGTACAGTCTCACTCACCTTAAATTGCTGCAGTTTCGATACCACGTCCTCCAGCACCTGGCTGTCATCCTGAAGCTTTGTTGTTACCTTTTTCCACCGTGCTTGAATTGCCTCCAATTCCAGGCCATAGGTCTTTTTAGCATCAGAAGGAGCCAGCTCTTCCTCCAGCCTTTGTATCTCTGCAGCCAGTTTATCCATTTCCGGTTGATGGTTTTTGAATTCATCCCGCAAAGTCTGAGATAAACAAGAGTGTTACTGAGTGACCAGTTACAGCCAGGGATGGGGCAATAATGTTTTGTTTGTGGTCCAATCGCTATTCAATATCATCACAGACCATTAACCTTATCAGGAAACATTATGAAACACATCTTTCGGGATTGTCAAGGATTTGTTGAAGCATTGGAAAGTTTTTGAACACCCCACTGCATCTTTATGTTGACATGTTTATCCAGGATCTAATTCTCACTCCCTTCCCCCAGGAAAAAGCTGTCCAGAGTGAAGTACTGTATAATTTGATAACCTGCCACATACTGTGTAACACTTTAAACAACTTAGGAATTTCCTTTAACTAAGAAGTAGCCACAGTACATTACAAACGTCTGTTCATGACTAGCTGCTCCTTACCTCTGTATGCTTTAATGCATTCTGAACAGCCTCCAGATTAACGATTGCACTCCAATCAGGCCTAACCTGGGCTTCAGACTGATCCAGCAGCATTTTCAGGGTCTTTACAGCATCCAAGTACTGATGGCTCTGCGGACTTTCCAGCCCTTTTAATAAAAGAGAGATTACAATAGACTCAGTGCAGAACAAGACTGCTGCAACAATTACTCTGCAATATTTAAGGATATTACCATAACCAAAATTACAGGGATTTGTGCCATTGCTGTCAGTGCACACATAATTAAGAGAGAGGATGGGTGCAGCAATTATACTGTGTTGCACCATAACTTCTCAAAGCTAAACAATGTGGAGTGCAAAACAAAGGAAATTGCTTTAGAACAGTGCTCAACATAGTTTGTCAGTGTAGTCTGACCTGACCCATGCTATCACTGGGGTGCTTTGCTATTTTGTGACCCATAAAATACTGTATCACGCTGGAGGTATCTGACCAACTGCAAGTCCCTGTTGCATAGAACATTGTGCAAGGAACATGAGACGCTAGGCAGACAAAGTGGGGTGGGGATTGGGGGATGGGGGTGAAGACAGCTGGTCAGGTTCTTCCAGTCCACTTTTATACCTTCTTATAGCCACATACAAGGCAGCACCCAGAAGGGTCTAAGAGGATGTCACCAACTTGCACTCTCAGCAGTGTAGCTATGGTTAACAGGAAGAGACAGGATAATGTGAAAAAACTGGCTAGTAATGGCTCCATAAATAAAATATTCATGTTCTTCCACACATTGCTTATCTTACATTCCTAGAATGACCATAGCGGCAGCAAATTGCTCCCAGGCCCAGCCTTATTCCACAGCTGGTCAATAGGCAAGGCAAGTGAATTCCATTCCAAGTTTACCTCCCTGCTTCAGAGTAAGTAACTCATCTCTGCTTTGCAACTCTACACATGGTGGTTCCAGCTGAGCCAGACTGAATGAGGCAGATACAATAAGGTTCAAAATCAAAGCGAGATGCAGGAACTGACCTCAGTTTCCTCACCAAGGTCAGCAAGCAACAACAGTCACAAAAGTGAGAACGTTTCCACAGTAATAACAGGTAGCAGCAACTGGCTGTTCAGCACTATCCAGGTGAACAAATGGACACTGCAGGATCAGTAACTGCAGCATTGCGCCCAGAGATTCGTGAAGGGTAGGTCACGTCTGACTAATCTAGTTAAATGTTTTGAGGAGGTCACAGGCATGGTGGCTAGGGGAGTGTCTACAGATGCAGTCTATAAGGACTCCCAGAAGGCATTTGATAAGTTCCACACAAGAGATTACTAGAAAAAATAAAAAGGCATGGAATTGGAGCTAACCTTGTGATGTGGGTTGGTAATTGCTTGGGAGGTGGGAGACAGAGACTAGGGTTAAAGGGAACGTTGTCTGATTTGCAGGATGTAACAAATGATGTTCCCCAGGGATCTATACCGGAGCCTCAGCTTTTCACCATAAATATCAATGACTTAGATAAAGGACTAGAGAGTTATAATGCCAAGTTTGCAAATGACACTTAATTAGGAGGCACAGTAAGTTGTGTAGATGGGAGCAGGCAGTTACAAAGAGACAGACAGACTAAGCTAGTGGGCAAAACTGTGGTAGATGGAGTTCAATGTGGGGAAGTGCAAGGTCCAAGAAAGACAAAATCAGAATATTTCCTTTATAGTGAGAAACTCAGAAGGAGCAAATGGGATTTGGGTGTCCACATGCACAGATCACAAAAAGCTAGTGTATGGGTACAAAAAGTAATCAAAAAGGCAAATGGAATGTGGCCTTTATCTCAAGGGGGTTGGAATACAAAAGTGAGGAAATGATGCTTCAGTTGTACAGAGCCTTGGTCAGACTCCATCTGGAGTTTTGGGCACTGTATCTTAGGAAGGATATAATGGCCTTGGAGGGGGTGCAGCACAGATTCACCAGAATCATTAAATTATGAGGGCAGGTTGCATAAACTTGGTTTGTATTCCCTTGAGTTTAGACGGTTGAAGGGTGACTTAATCAAGGTGTTTAAAATGATAAGGGGATTCAACAGAGTAGATATAGAGAAACTATTTCCTCCAGTGGAGAAATCCAGAAGAAAAGGACATAATATAAAAATTAGAGCTAGGTCAGGAGTGAAATCGGGAAGCACTTTTTCACACAAAGGGTACTAGTGGAAATCTGGAACTTGCTCCTCCAAAAGGCTGTGGATGATGAGTCACTGGAGATTCAAGACCGAGATAAATAGATTTTTATTAGGTGGGGGTATCAAGGGATATGGATCAAAGGCAGAATTATGGTACAGATCGACCACCAACTTAAACAATGAGCCAAATGATGTAGTTTGTCACCGCACCACCCCTAATGTGGGTAATTTTATCGGAAATTTAACTGCAATAACCAGATTTAATGAACCAGATTTAGTTAACAGCATAACTGTGCGTGAACATCTATCCAATAGCGATCATAACATGATCAAGTTCAAGGTAGTGTTGAAAGGGAAAAAAGTGAATCAGCTGCTAAGATTCTTGACTTGGGTTAGGCCGACTTCAATGGGATGAGACAGAGACTGTCCACAGTAAACTGGGCAAATCTGTTAATGGGTAAAACGACTGATGATCAGTGGGAAATGTTTAAAGAAACATTTAACGTGATACAGAATCAGTTTATACCCCTGAGGAGCAAGAACTCTACTTGCAAAAAAAAACAGCCATGGACAACTAAAGAGGTAATGGACAGTATAAGACATAAGGAAAGGGCATACAAAAAGGCAAAAAATGGCACAGATCCTGGCGAATGGGAAAGATACAAAGATCAACAAAGGGTCACAAAACAGATAGTAAGGGCTACAAAAAGAGAGTTTGAAAAGAAACTTGCAAGGGATAGCAAAACCAAAACGAAGAACTTTTATAGTTACATTAGGAAAAAGAGGCTGGTCAGGAGCAGTGTTGGCCCCTTAAAAACTGAAAGTGGGGATATTGTCATTGACAATGGGGAAATGGCGGACATGTTAAATAATTACTTTGCGTATTTATAGTAGAGAAAGAGGATAGCATGCCTGAAATCCCAAGAAAACTAATATTGAATCGGGGACAGGGACTTGATAAAATTAACATAAGTAAAACAACAGTAATGAAGAAAATAATAGCACTAAAGAGTGACAAATCCCCAGGACCAAATAGTTTCCATTCCAGGGTTTTAAAGGAAGTAGGTGAGCACATTGCAGATGCCCTAACTATAACCTTTCAAAGTTCTCTAGATTCAGGAACTGTCCCTCTGGATTGGAAAATCGCACATATCACTCCGCTTTTTAAGAAAGGAGAGAGAGGGAAACCAGGGAATTATAGACCAGTTAGCCTAACATCTGTTGTGGGGAAAATGCTGGAGTCTATAATTAAGGATAGGGTGACTGAACACCTCGAGAATTTTCAGTTAATCAGAGAGAGCCAACATGGATTTGTGAAAGGTAGGTCATGCCTGACAAACCTGATTGAATTTTTTGAAGAGGTGACTAAAGTAGTGGACAGGGGAATGTCAATGGATGTTATTTATATGGTCTTCCAGAAGGCATTTGATAAGGTCCCACATAAGAGACTGTTAGCTAAGATAGAAGCCCATGGAATCAAGGGAAAAGTACGGACTTGGTTAGGAAGTTGGCTGAGCGAAAGGCGACAGAGTAGGGATAATGGGTAGGTACTCATATTGGCAGGATGTGACTATTGGAGTCCCGCAGGGATCTGTCTTAGGGCCTCAATTATTCACAATATTTATTAACGACTTAGATGAAGGCATAGAAAGTCTCATATCTAAGTTTGCCGATGACACAAAGATTGGTGGCATTGTAAGCAGTGTAGATGAAAACATAAAATTACAAAGGGATATTGATAGATTAGGTGAATGGGCAAAACTATGGCAAATGGAATTCAATGTAGACAAATGTGAGGTCATCCACTTTGGATCAAAAAAGGAAACAGGGTACTTTCTAAATGGTAAAAAGTTAAAAACAGTGGATGTTCAAAGGGACTTAAGGGTTCAGGTACACAGATCATTGAAGTGTCATGAACAGGTGCAGAAAATAATCAATAAGGCTAATGGAATGCTGGCCTTTATATCTAGAGGACTGGAGTACAAGGGGGCAGAAGTTATGCTGCAGCTATACAAAACCCTGGTTAGACCACACCTGGAGTACTGTGAGCAGTTCTGGGCACCTCACCTTCGGAAGGACATATTGGCCTTGGAGGGAGTGCAGCGTAGGTTTACTAGAATGATACCAGGACTTCAAGGGTTAAGTTACGAGGAGAGATTACACAAATTGGGGTTGTATTCTCTAGAGTTTCGAAGGTTAAGGAGTGATCTGATCGAAGTTTATAAGATATTAAGGGGAACGGATAGGGTGGATAGAGAGAAACTATTTCCGCTGGTTGGGGATTCTCGGAGTGGGGGCACAGTCTAAAAATTAGAGCCAGACCTTTCAGGAGTGAGATTAGAAAATATTTCTACACCCAAAGGGTGGTAGAAGTTTGGAACTCTCTTCCGCAAACGGCAATTGATACTAGCTCAATTGCTAAATTTAAATCTGAGACAGATAGCTTTTTGCCAACCAAAGGTATTAAGGGATATGGGCCAAAGGCAGGTATATGGAGCTCAATCACAGATCAGCCATGATCTTATCAAATGGCGGAGCGGGCATGAGGGGCTGAATGGCCTACTCCTGTTCCTACGTTTCACTGCAGTGACACCAGCTCTTTCACAAACAGAAAACTGAAGAACAAAAATGCCTCAGAAAGTAACAAACGTGTCAGTGACTTCACAGTTTGCTTCAGGATAATTGCATTAAGAGGCCCACTCACCTGCTTGTCCCTGCTGTTTGCTCTGTAGCTTCTGTAGGACTGATCTGAACCGGTTGCTAAAACTATTAAGGTCCTCCTGAAGGAAGCGCGGAGCTCCAGAATCACTGCTAAGCACTTCACCACGAGCCATTAGTTTCTCTACACGTGGAGCTAGGTCAGTCAATTGTTTCATTTCATACTGCAAAGGAAAATGGCTACATGATCCAAAACTACATCACATTCTTATGGAGTTACTTCTCCCTGAACTGTAAACAATGAGCCAAATGATGTAGTTTGTCACCACCACCTGCTAACTTGGGTAATTTTATCGGAAATTTAACTGCAATAGTGAGAAACAAAATAATTGGTGGTTGAGACCAAGACAAGGGGCTGTAACTTACTCCAATTATGCAGAGTGAGTCGTAATACACGAGAGTACACTTACCTCTAACACAAGTTATGGCATTAGTGTACAGTCTTCCTGGTATTTTTAGTTCAGGTTTTGCCAGCAATCTATCCATGGTGTGCAAGGATGAACAATCAGTATCAAAGCTTTTAAGAATCAGCTTTATATTACCCTAATTCACTCAGAGTTAACCACACTAAGTAAATGCAATAGGCATATAATAACCCAGTTAGGTTCTTTTTTTTTCCTTCCCAAAGTTGTCATTTATCAAAGGTGCAAAGCATCTAAAACTGGAAGGTCAGGAGTGACTGGCTGCACTTTTCCTTTCCTCTATCCTTGTTCCCCACAATCACCACCACACCCCTATAGGATTATCCTGCATCCATACTATGCTCCATTCAGAAGCTAGGCCAAAGCAGGTAAAGCACTCCCAATTAAGGTGAGCAAACTGGAGTGAAAGATCGCCCTTAGAAGCTGAGCACACCTACTGTTGGCTCACAGTGACTTTTAAATACAGCCTGCCTAAAGAATAATTCCAGGTTAAAGATATGCTACAATCCAACAATTTAAGTCTCACTTAATGTCAGTCAGCCAGTATATAAACAATAGATATTTCTGACAGTATCAAAAAAGTCAACATCATGTATTTTTAAACTGAAATTTGAGGGTGTGGGAAAATTAACTCATTCTCTCCTTTATACCTTTCCATTCTTCCTTACTGTGTCCAATGAAGATTTAATATGCAGAATATAACTGGGAGGCAATTGTTATTGCTATTATGGCCGCTCTAAGTCTGTGCTGAGAATACTGCTGTTAATGGGAAAGCTGCTGAATTATCAGTAATCAGTTGGCTAGCATTTTTGGTGTGTTTTTGCGAACTTTCATTCCTGATTTTGAATTGACACTTGGTCAGATGTCACAAGAACATTTTGTACAATCTATCAGATCGCAATCCAGATTTCATATTATTCAGCTGAAACACAGCATCAGTATGACACAGCAGGCCAGAAAGGAAGATGAAAAAGGAAAGGGGAAGGTAAATTAAGAAAAACTAGAGAGAGAAAACCAATCTAAAAACAGAAAATACTCAGCAAGTCAGGCAGCATCTGTGGAGAAAGAAACAGAGTTAACGTTTCAGGTCGATGACCTTTGGTGAGAACTGTTTAAAGATTACACACAGCCAGGGAAAGTGGTAGGGTGGGGTGAAGGAAAGAACAAAAGGGAGGGACTCTGATAGGGTGGAGGGCAGAAGTGATTAAATGACAAAAGGAATGATGGTGAGAAAACCAATAGTTGACCAGCTACAACTACCTAACATCAGAATACTGTGCAATAAGATTCGTGACCCACCCGATTTCCTTCTATTTTGTCCTCCATTCTCCTGAATGCTGGAGTGCAGTTCATTGAATGTCAACAGCCTTCCGATGTCTCACCCAAGTACCTGCTCTTCATGTATGAGCTCATTGGATGCCAATAGATCATTTGACTGTCAAACATGTAACTGGCAAATTCAATCCAATCCTCGGCAGACATGCACACTTTGTAATGGGGAGGCCTGGACAGAGTGTTATTCAGCTTCGGCATGACAGCCTCAGGATTTATACTCCACTCATCTGACAACACTGCTCAGGATTTTGCTTGCTTTGTTAATTGCTACTCTACAATAACCACCAGAGATGGTAAATGTTGAACCTACTCTTACACCAGATTACTGTCAGCCTCTCCTCCAACTAATTTGACACCTTTTATTACGCTTGCATTTATGTCTGTATTAAATTTAGTCTTCTATAATTCTGCCTACTTGCTAATTTTGTCTACTTTCATCTCTATTTCCTTGGTTACTTAATCAGACTAAACTGCACCTCTAATTTAGTACCATTTGTGAATTTAGCCGACTTGTATCGAATCCAGACTGTTTAAGTAGATTAGAAACTGTACTCAGTCCCTCTCCCCAGTCCAACCTCACCTCCCTAGCTCGCACCTGAACTTTCCTCTCCCTTAGCCAATTCCTTATTCAGCTCCAAGTTTTCTTACTTCCATAACATTTGAAATTGCCTGTTAATCCATTTAGGATCAAGTTTATTTAGTCTACGCTTACTTCTCCTTTCTATGTACTTATCCTGCATCCTCAGATGTATACGCCTAAAGGTATTCCTTTTTCCTCAGCTGCAGTTTTCTGGGGTTGAATTGTTGCCGCTCTTCCTCATTCCCTTCAATCAAACTATGCAACAATACCCTACAGTACAGAGAGCCACTCACCTGACAGGGCTCCTTCATTGTGTGAATGGGCTTCCCTGTTGTGGCACTGGCCGCATTCTTCAGCCAATCTTCTTTGGATTTCACAGTCTTTTCAAGCTCTTGTAGCTCTTGATAAGTACTGTTAATATCCTCTTGATACTGCATCTTACTTCTCAGCGTGTCCATTTGCTGGTTGTTATCTTTCCATTCCAATGACACTTTCTCCAGTACGTGCTTTACTTCCTCTGTTGACAGCCCTCCTGCAAGAAGTTTACATTTCACAAACATTATACTGCACAACCAGGTGGACAACATGGTTAATTGCAGGCTAAACAAAGCTTGATCTGCTTTCTATTTACTTTAGTTTTACTTAACCAGAAAAGACTGGGAGGGTAGATAATCTCATCACTATTTGTAAATGTGAGTATAAAGAAAACATTCCAATTGAATTGCAAATAGGAAACAGGAAACTCTCCTCCTTTTCCCCCCAACTCCAAATTCATATTGTCAGCCACATGCCAATCAATGTGCCCTCTTTAGTAATTGTTTTGTTTTGACCCAAGTCTTGAATTATGTTTGAAACTATCCCCAAGCACACAAGAGTCAAAAGGTGCAACTTACATTGATGCTTCCCTTACACTTTTGTTTTGCTGCTGAATGCTCCATCTTTAGCAACGAACTGACTGCGTAAACAAGGTGATGCTCCTGCTGACGCTGCAGGCTAGTCCTCTCGCCAAAAGCGGTGGCTTCCACTGGTGCGTCAGGCAGTAGCACCATCCCTGATGGCAGAACAAACAGTCACAGTCCCCAGGAGAAGGGGGAGTTGAATCATGGACGCCAGTCTCTCAGACTCCAATCTAAAGAGATGGTCATATGAAAATAGCTTGCTGTCCCAAAAAGACCATCTCCGGCTGCACGAGCACCCAGCACCACTTTAAAGCATGCACAATTACTTTAGAGTAAAACGGAGTAGAATACAAAGAGTTTCAGCAAATGAACTTTAACCCATTCAGGAATCTATAATTGTCCCAAGAACTTGCATTTATATAGTATTCCTCAAGTCAGAAAGGTATCTCTGAGCTTCACAGGGTGGGGACAAAAATTCCAATACGCGGTGAACTGCAGGGAAACATTCTGACCTAGAAGCAGATTTTAATCATTCTTCGAACAGCTTCTACGGAGAAATAAGAACTGGGCAGTTGGGGAGGGGGCCGGGGTGTGGGGAGGAAGAGAGAGGGAGAGGGAGAGAGGGAGAGAGAGAGAAAAACCAAAACATACGAATTAGGCTATTCACTTAAGTCTTTGGCGTGAATTTCCAGCATGTCTATTGCTATCGTAAAATAATTGTGCAGACAATAATTCATATGTCCAATGATTGGAAGGACATCTTGCTGTTATAAGAATTCACTAAATCTAGGAAACAATTCCTTTTTTATTTGAAGCTGAGAATATTTCTACAATCAGGCTTTACAGTTAATTGATGTGGTTTTTATAATCTGAAGGGAACTTGAAAGTAAAACCACCCAAAAGTCAATCCGTTTAATCCTTCATTTGATTTCATGCTGGGGTAGCACATGGTTATAACACATCAGACAGTGTGCTGCTCAAATGCTCCAAAGCCATAAATGCTTCCTGCCTTCCTGTGTTGCATTGCTCTCATCATGGAGCCTTGGGGTCATGTATAAAGTTTAAATCAATGTACCAACTAATTTGCATATATCTGAGGTTGCTAATGCTAATTTAGGATTTATCCATCAATGAGGCGAAAAGCAGCCCTTTCCAAAGCTCCAGACCAACAAAATTCAAACAGGACAAGCCAAAAAAAAATACAAGCTCAAATAAGACTGTTGCCTGACCATTAAAGGCTAGATTTTGGGACTTGGAGCCACATGGTCCAGGGGCTGTAGTTTGGACACCCCTAAAGGTGACATAATCCCAGTTTTTACATCAACAGCAGCAGTATTTGGAAGTAATATTAAGCCTTTAAATAATTGATTGTGGTACCTTGGGCAGTAATCCATTATTTTCCAGTTCTAAATTTGATTTTTTTTTCCCCTGCTTATCTCTCATTTGTTAAACTTTAGATTTAATTTAATTAATTTTGACCTAATGATGTAAAGCCACACAAAAACATACACTGCAAACTTCACACAACACTAATTGAAAATGAAGCTGGAAAGATTTCTGTAAAACTTCTCAACACACAAAAACAGAACTTTCATTGTTCAGCAACTTCAGCTGCTTTTATGCTGTTCCTTTCATTCAAATTCCAGAAGCCTGATGTCTGTGAGCAAGCCCCCGGAGTTCTGCTTTAAATCAGTTTTCTGTTGCCCAGCAGCAGACTTGAAGACCCAATCTGGGCTACGGAAAATGCGCTGAACAGCATAGCCAGGACTCAATCAAAACCACTGTATAAATATAACAACTAGAGTCTTTAACACAGTAAAACATCCCAAAGTGCTTAATAGGAGTGCAATCAGACAATAATACAACTATGAATTCAACCCATCAGCTTCAGAACAAATCGTCCTCCTGCTATCATCACTATCTGTTAAACATGTTCCATGGCAGGCAGGCAGTCTTCCCCAAACCATACAACAAACTCTTTGTGCCTGAACGTCCAAGCCACTTTTTTTTTTAAATCACAGAAAAGCCGTCTCACAGGTGATTCCATTTTGCAGAATATCTGATGAAGGGGCTACACCCAAGCGTTAACCTACGTTTTCTGTCTGAAGATGCTGACTCACCTGCTGTGTATTTCCAGCATTTTCTGTTTTTATTTCAGATTCTGTCTTTTTTAATTTTTCCATTTGATAATGGACATTAGTCAGCAGGCTCCAAACATCTGACCCTGACTACACCACATGAGAAATCAATGCATGGTCATTTACCACAACTTCTCCATCTAAATACAGTCTGCCTGCAGAAATACTACTCGATAAACTAATTTATATGTTCCAATTAAATATTTGTTGGAACACTACTGAACAAGAATTTGAACTATGCTCATGACAATTAGACTTAAAATGGTTTTACCTTTCGCCATCGGTTCAAGCAGGGTCTGTCCCACATGCTTTATTTCCCTCATTTGTTTCTCATTTTCAGCCTTTTCTTTTTCCAGAGCCTAGAGAGGCACCAACCACAAATTATTTCAACAAATTTAAGGCCACTGTGTTTAGACATCACTAATTTATTGAAACAGATAGCCAGTCTTACCCATGAATAATATTCAAATCACTTTATTCTTTAATCGTTTTGCTCTTACAATGGACTATTAATACATTTTCAAGTACTTTATATTCTTCAAATATTGATAGCATTGGTAAACAAAGCATAATCTTTAATAAAAACCTGAATGTTTCAAGCTTTATAATGAACAATGTTTCGTTAACAGTTGTTGCTCTTTAACTCTGCTAGTGCTGGTTTCTTAAGATCACCAACAGGTCTGTCAGTGTGTTCAGCTAGGCTTCCAGAAAGCTGTAAACCGACAGGAGGTTCACTCAGGCCAAATAGTGGCCACTGCAGAAATTACTCACATTTCACAACAGCAGGAAACCGGTTTGCACATTCCAAAAATGGCCCTTAGTTTCCCAAATATTTTTACATCAACTGCATCAGGCTTCCTTTATTTATTTACTTATTGCAGAATCTTTCCTAATGTAAGCAACAGCCAAGGCTGTAGTTTTAATGGTCAGGATACAGAACTCTATTACAGCGAATCACTTTGCCAAATCCCTCCAATATCCACAGCACTGTTAAATTTTACAAACTCTGTCAGATAATTACACATAGCCGTTTGTTCTGCATCTCATAAAATTTCTCACTTTAAAATGGCTATCAACTGATAGGCGAGCGTTTTGCCATCACTTCCCCTCCAAACTGAAGCAAGTAAATCTGCTGCAAGGGACTGGCATGTCAAACAACAATCATGAGGAAGAAATGTGGTGAATATCAGAACCAATGGTGGGACTCCCGATGAATTTAGGTATCTTACCATGTTCTATTTTGCAACCAAACAGGATTTTAAACACACAGCAACTGGGAGAAATAGGGCTCTAGGGCTCACACCTAGTCCTTTACGGGACTACAGGGACAGGAACAGACACCTGGGGGTGTATGTACACAAATCTTTGAAGGTGGCAGGACAAGTTGAGAAGGCCATTAAAAAAGCATATAGGATCCTGGGCTTTATTAATAGAGGCATAGAGTACAAAAGCAAGGAGATTATGCTAAACCTTTATAAAACACTGGTTAGGCCCCAGCTGGAGTATTGTGTCTAATTCTGGGCACCGCACTTTAGGAAAGATGTCAAGGCCTTAAGAGAGGGCGCAGAAGAGATTTACTAGAATGGTTCCAGGGATGAGGGACTTCAGTTATGTGGAGAGACTGAAGAAGCTGGGATTGTTCTCCTTACAGCAGAGTAGGTTACGGGGAGATTTAATAGAGGTTTTCAAAATCATGAACAGTTTGATAGAGTGAATAAGGACAAACTATTTCCAGTGGCAGAAGGGGTGGCAACCAGAGGTCACAGATTTAAGGCAAAAGAACCAGAGCCGACATGAAGAAACATTTTTTACATAGAGTTGATGATGATCTGGAATGCACTGCCTGAAAGGGCGGTGGAAGCAGATTCAATAACAACTTTCAAAAGGGAACTGGATAAATAGTTGGAAGGGAAAACATTTACAGGGCCATGCAGAAAGAGCAGGGACTAATTGGATTTCTCTTTCAAAGAGCAGGCACAGTCACGGTGGGCCAGATGGCCTCCTTCTGTGCTGTATCATACTATGAAAACTGTCCTGAAACATTCCAAAAACCTGCAGTGAAGATAACCCCCACCTCCCCCCAACCTTCTCCAATGGTGCTGTTTTATGTTGGATACAGTCCCACAGGTGTCAACTACCCTTTGGGACTTTGATCAAGCAACCATTATTTTTATGACAGCCCATACACACTATATAGTGATGGGGGATGGTCATAGCCTGATCCTGTCCTCGCATGACATCCATATTTGTGTACTTCTCAGCAGGGATCTCTGGATAGCAATGGGAAGCCCCAATGCTGTCAAATTCCCACCCACCCCCACCTTTGCACAGAGGCAATCATAGTACCCCAAGACAAGAATTGTAACACATTCATCTGCTAGCACTTCTATTTACAAACGAAAATGGTACGCACTCATGAAAATAAATCTAAAGACGCTTTTATAGTGTGCAAAACCTACTAGGATCCCAAAGCTGTGGGTTCCGTGCATCAGTGATGTCGGCAGTCAGTCTCAGTGAGTCCTGGCAGATTTACATTTGGTTTGCAGCTAACTACACAAAACCTGTGCTCCAGAAATCCAGTGGCACAAGAGCAATCTAGTTGCACCTCATGATATGGGTATCACTGACATACGTGAAGGTAATGAAAAAATACAGCACTACCTCTCCTCCGATCTTGCCAGATATTATCCTATAAAGGAGCACATTGAGAACAGATCCTGCCTCATCTGAAATCATAACTGGCTGACTTGGCGTTTCCTTAAATACCAAATCTCAATTAACAAACTAAAAAGTCTCCATTTATTTTTTTTCTCCAAAAAACAGTCTCTGGAATTGCAGCATTACCTTCATCTTATTCTTCATGCCAGAAATATCTTTCTTCCTGCTGAAGTTGTTGAACATCATGGCTTGAATCTCAGACTTCGATTTGCCAATCCAGTTCAGAAGCTCACGAGTATCTACATCGAACCTGGAAATAAAGTAATGCAAGTGCCTTGGTGCAGTCATTAGAATAAGAGACTGAACAGCATTTCCAACTGTGTTGCAGAAAGGAAACAATGATTTAATCAGGCAGATCTGACACCCATGATACTTCAGTTAAGTTCTGCGCATATTAACTATAATGGTGCGCCTTTTTCTACGGACAAAATAAGCATGTTTTCGAATTCCTGTACTTTTTCGGGGGTGGGGGGGGCTTGTACAGGGACTCCCTTCTAAAAAATATGTGCATTAATGTTGGGTTAGAACAGGATTGGGTTTGGCTTTGATGGGTTCCTAGTTGATTATCCTAATGCTCTATTCTAGGTTGCAAATGAAGAATGGGCACTGAGGCGAATAGTTGATGGCTGGAAACTCCAGTCGGACGATACCCCAACTTTCCATGCCACTTTCATGGGTGTGGAGGTAGGGGGAGATTGTGCATGTGTTTACACTCCGATGGCAGAGGTTATTTACTGAGGTTGATTAAGAACGTGGACAGCATTATGCTCTTATTTTTCCCGGGTATCTGGTTTGGCTGTTATGCTTAATGTGGTTCCATTTTTGGCAACATTTTACCACCTTCCACCAAATACACACTGTATTGATTTCAATGTTTTATTAACAATCCTTTTAACCACCCTAAACATTCACTCCCTTCACCACTAGCGCACTGTGGCTGCAGTGTGTACCATCCACAGGATGCACTGCAGCAACTCGCCAAGGCTTCTTCGACAGCACCTCCCAAACCCGCGACCTCCACCACCTAGAAGGACAAGGGCAGCAGGCACATGGGAACAACACCACCTGCACGGTCCCCTCCAAGTCACACACCATCCCGACTTGGAAATATATCGCCGTTCCTTCATCGTCGCTGGGTCAAAATTCTGGAACTCCCTTCCTAACAGCACTGTGGGAGAACCTTCACCACACGGACTGCAGCGGTTCAAGAAGGCGGCTCACCACCACCTTCTCAAGGGCAATTAGGGATGGGCAATAAATGCCGGCCTCGCCAGCGACGCCCACATCCCATGAATGAATTTTTAAAAATCCACTCGAGTCGAACAAAATTACTTCTCAAAATAAAAAAAACAGATGAAAAATACACAGATCAGTCCGCGTCTGTAAAGAGAGATTAACCTCTCATCGGAACCTGGTTTCTGATGAATAGTTAAATCTGAAACCATCACCTGTCTTTCTCTTTTTAGATGCTGACTGACTTATGTATTTCCAGCATTTTCTCATTTTGTTTCAGATTATTTTAAAACACTTAATTTGTCAAAACATTTTTTTTTATTCGTTCATGGGACTTGGGCGTGGCTGGTGAGGCCGGCATTTATTGCCCATCCCTAATTGCCCTCGAGAAGGTGGTGGTGAGCCGCCTTCTTGAACCGCTGCAGTCCGTCTGGTGAAGGTTCTCCCACAGTGCTACTAGGAAGGGAGTTCCAGGATTTTGACCCAGCGACGATGAAGGAACGGCGATATATTTCCAAGTCGGGATGGTGTGTGACTTGGAGGGGAACGTGCAGGTGGTGTTGTTCCCATGTGCCTGCTGCTCTTGTCCTTCTAGGTGGTAGAGGTCGCGGGTTTGGGAGGTGCTGTCAAAGAAGCCTTGGCGAGTTGCTGCAGTGCATCCTGTGGATGGTACACACTGCAGCAACTGTGCGCCGGTGGTGAAGGGAGTGAATGTTTAGGATGGTGGATGGGGGTGCCAATCAAGCGGGCTGCTTTGTCCTGGATGGTGTCGAGCTTCTTGAGTGTTGTTGGAGCTGAACTCATCCAGGCAAGTGGAGAGTATTCCATCTCACTCCTGACTTGTGCCTTGTAGATGGTGGAAAGGCTTTGGGGAGTCAGGAGGTGAGTCACTCGCCACAGAATACCCAGCCTCTGACCTGCTCTTGTAGCCACAGTATTTATATGGCTGGTCCAGTTAACTTTCTCATCAATGGTGACCCCCAGGATGTTGATGGTGGGGGATTCGGCGATGGTAATGTCGTTGAATGTCAAGGGAAGGTGGTTAGACTCTCTCTTGTTGGAGATGGTCATTGTCTGGCGCGAATGTTACTTGCCACTCATGAGCCCAAGCCTGGATGTTGTCCAGGTCTTGCTGCATGCAGGCTCGGACTACTTCATTATTTGAGGGGTTGCGAATGGAACTGAACACTGTGCAATCATCAGCGAACATCCCCATTTCTGACCTTATGATGGAGGGAAGGTCATTGATGAAGCAGCTGAAGATGGTTGGGCCTAGGACACTGCCCTGAGGAACTCCTGCAGCAATGTCCTGGGGCTGAGGTGATTGGCCTCCAACAACCACTGCCATCTTCCTTTGTGCTAGGTATGACTCCAGCCACTGGAGAGTTTTCCCCCGATTCTCATTGATTTCAATTTTACTAGGGCTCCTTGGTGCCACACTCGGTCAAATGCTGCCTTGATGTCAAGGGCAGTCACTCTCACCTCACCTCTGGAATTCAGCTCTTTTGTCCATGTTTGGACCAAGGCTGTAATGAGGTCTGGAGCAGAGTGGTCCTGGCAGAACCCAAACTGAGCATCGGTGAGCAGGTTATTGGTGATGATGTGGAGATGCCGGTGATGGACTGGGGTTGACAATTGTAAACAATTTTACAACACCAAGTTATAGTCCAGCAATTTTATTTTAAATTCACAAGCTTTCGGAGGCTTCCTCCTTCCTCAGGTGAACGAAATGAAATCCTCGAAATGAAATCGCAATCAGGTTATTGGTGAGTAACTGCTGCATGATAACACTGTCGACGACACCTTCCATCACTTTGCTGCTGATTGAGAGTAGGCTGATGGGGCGGTAATTGGCTGGATTGGATTTGTCCTGCTTTTTGTGGACAGGACATACCTGGGCAATTTTCCACATCGTCGGGTAGATGCCAGTGTTGTAGCTGTACTGGAACAGCTTGGCTGGAGGCACAGATAATTTTGGAGCACAAGTCTTCAGCACTACAGCCGGAATGTTGTCGGGGCCCATAGCCTTTGCTGTATTCAGTGCACTCAGCCGTTTCTTGATATCACGTGGAGTGATTCGAATTGGCCGAAGACTGGCTTCTGTGATGGTGGGGATATCGGGAGGAGGCCGAGATGGATCATCCACTCGGCACTTCTGGCTGAAGATGGTTCCAAACGCTTCAGCCTTGTCTTTTGCACTCACGTGCTGGACTCCGCCATCATTGAGAATGGGGATGTTTACAGAGCCTCCTCCTCCCGTTAATTGTTTAATTGTCCACCACCATTCACGACTGGATGTGGCAGGACTGCAGAGCTTTGATCTGATCAGTTGGTTGTGGAATCGTTTAGCTCTGTCTATAGCATGTTGCTTCTGCTGTTTAGCATGCATGTAGTCCTGAGTTGTTGCTTCACCAGGTTGGCACCTCATTTTTCAGTACGCCTGGTGCTGCTCCTGGCATGCTCTTCTACACTCTTCATTGAACCAGGGTTGATCCCCTGGCTTGTTGGTAATGGTAGAGTGAGGAATATGTCGGGCCACGAGGTTACAGATTGTGCTGGAATAAAATTCTGCTGCTGATCCATGAGGCGCTGTGGGCCATCTAGATCTGTTCTGAATCTATCCCATTTAGCACGGTGGTAGTGCCACACAACACGTTGGATGGTGTCCTCAGTGTGAAAACGGGACTTCGTCTCCACAAGGACTGTGCGGTGGTCACTCCTACCAAAACTGTCATGGACAGATGCATTTGCGACAGGTAGATTGGTGAGGACGAGGTCAAGTAAGTTTTTCCTTCGTGTTGGTTCGCTCACCACCTGCCGCAGGGCCATACTGTCAGCTATGTCCTTCAGGACTCGGCCAGCTCGGTCAGTAGTGGTGCTACTGAGCCACTCTTGGTGATGGACATTGAAGTCCCCCACCCAGAGTACATTCTGTGCCCTTGCTACCCTCAGTGCTTCCTCCAAGTGAAGTTCAACATGGAGGAGGACTGATTCATCAGCTGAGGGTGGTAATCAGCAGGAGGTTTCCTTGTCCATGTTTGACCTGATGCCATGAGATTTCATGAGGTCCAGAGTCAGTGTTGAGGACTCCCAGGGCCACTCCCTCCTGACTGTATATCACTGTACCACCACCTCTGGTCGGTCTGTCCTGCCGATGGGACAGGACATACCCAGGGATGGTGATGGAAGAGTCTGGGATGTTGGCTGAAAGGTATGATTCTGTGAGTATGGCTATGTCAGGCTGTTGCTTGATTAGTCTGTGGGACAGCTCTCCCAATTTTGGCACAAGTCTCCAGATGTTAGTGAGGAGGACTTTGCAGGGTCGACTGGGCTTGGTTTGCTGTTGTCGTGTTCGGCGCCTGGAGGTCCGATGCCGGGTGGTCCGTCCGGTTTTATTCTTATTGTGACTTTTTGTAGCGAGATTTTACAACTGAGTGGCTTGCTTGGCCATTTCAGAGGGCAATTAAGAATCAACCACATTGCTGTGGGTCTGGAGTCACATATCGGCCAGATCGGGTAAGGATGGCAGGTTTCCTTCCCTGAAGGACAGTAGTGAACCAGATGGGTTTTTATGACAATCCAGTAGTTTCATGGCCACCATTACTGATACTAGTATTTTAATACCAGATTTTATTTAATGAATTGAACTGAATTAATTTAATTTAAATTCCCCATCTGCCGTGGTGGGATTTGAACTCATGACTCCTGATTATTAGTCCAGGCCTCTGGATTATTAGTCCAGTAACATAACCACTATGCTACTGTACCCTATCTCTAACTCTGCTGTTTCTTAATACTCAATTTCTTCTGGAGTATCAATGTCCAATACTCGTCTGTGTCTGGGTATCATGTGGAAAACTAAGTGAAATACATGGAATTAAAAGACCTCATCTTACTTTTTCTTGGATTCCATATCCACGTGAAGTTGTCTTTTCTTGGGTGGTGGAGGAGGGGCCAATTCCTGCTTCTGAACTGCCTGCTCTGTTCCCAGAACTTCCATCGGACTAACACAGGTCATTCCTGACTCATACACTGCCCGAGACACCTGTGGGGGAAGTGGGGATGGGGGGAACAAGAGAAAGAAATGAAAAGTGTAAGAATTCACAAAATATCTCTGCCACTCTTGGAAAGATTTTAAAAAGTACACATTTGAAATCCCTTAAGCTAGATATCAAGAATTCATTGGGCAAAATCACTGCTGTGAACCTAAATCCTACTCCCCATCATAGCACAGCTCACTGGCGTACCTACACGCTATGCTAACAGATCACCTTAAACATTGGTTCCTAAACTTATGTTTCTCTTTCACAGCAACATCCACATTGTATCATTTTAGCATGTTGCATACATCCCAAATCCTTGTGTTCATTACTTAACTTTGTGAATTTCCACATACATTGTAAATAACACGTGCGACTACCTAAGTTTTTACACAGCATGAAGGAAAAAATGATTTAGTTACTTGAATACTCTAAACACAAACTGTTCCATATTATACGAAGAGTGATATTTCGGCCCAATGGTACAGTGCACTACTATACAGACACACCGCACCAAAGAACAATGAACAGCATTTTATCCATTCCCCTACTCCAACCCAACTCCCTAATCACACCTGAAGATGTCTGAGTGGAATGTAAAGGGAGTCAAACTCTAACACCAAGATTAGGTCCAACAGGAAGCTGGGAGAGATCTGGAAACTGGTCAGCTACCAATCGTCGCTGTCAGAAAGCAGCGCCTGGTCACTTGGGAGGAAGAGAAAATAATTGGCAAAAACATTTTTTTCCCCCAAGAGCAAAAATATACCAACTGTGCCTTGCAAAGTGAGCTCTTAGAAACAGGCCATGTAACGAAGAAGTTTATGGCTTGTAAACTAGCAAACCTCTCAGTCCCCAAAGGGCTATGGTTACACAGTTTAGCAGTCACACAAAGATGGTCACATAAATACATTTTAAATTACTATTGATTGGAAAGAAAATAATGACGCTGAAAAGAAAAGTTTACTTAAAAGGTGCTACAAGACTGTTACACAACCAAGGGACTCAAGTGTCATCCAAGCATGAAAGCTAGGTCCAAAGAATTCACGATCATCTGAATCTTAAGATTGTGTAACTTGCTGAACATGATTATTATTTAATAGACATAATGGTCAGGCACTTTTTTCCTGCAAGTCCACAGCAATTGCAGTTTCCAAAACTACAAATGACATAACCATCGTTATACCCAGAAAATTGTTACCACAGGACAGAAGACAAATAATTCTAAGCCAAAGGGAATGTAAGGTAAGTGCTCACGCAAGCTGAGAAGCAATTCCAGTTATAATAGGAAGCTTAACTAGAGAGAAGGTAAACTGAAGGAGCAAAGGATTTTAAGGAATCCTACACTGCTCGGAAAAGACAAACATCAGATTACAGATGGAACATACCAAATACCTTACAAACCAAAGAATGCTCTGAGCATTTGCAGAGAAATAGCAGGTGGAGATGCCACACTAAGCTGAATAAGGATTTCAAACACATGAATAGAGAGTTTCTCAAAGGAACATGGTGCCTTGGGTGAAAGGTCATCCTTCAAGGAGATATGCAATAAATCAGAAAGTAGAGATGGGACAGATGGATTAGATATGCTCCGTCCTGGGGCACAAGCCTACAGCGGTAAACTCATCCACCACTGCTGCTCAAGAGCATGTTGGAAAGTCAACCTCTGCGGGCTGAAGGACTGGCCACTTACTGTAACCAAATTAAGTTTGAAACCTATTCAGTGTCTTTCCCCAGATCTCTGAACAGCCCGTTTACGGAAATACTGCTTCAGGAAAATATTAAACTTGCAATCAGAGTCATCATGGTCTTTTGCAACTGGAGGTGCCAACAGAACTTGAATGAGAGCCTCCTTCACCCTCCCTGAGCTTTAGCTCACAGTTATCCTTACTAGAAAACTGAAGTTACTTACTAGATGAAAATGGCTTTTCACCAGTACAGGACTGATGAGACCTATGACAGACTGGGGCATTTTACTGAAACAGCACCAAGACCATGGGAGCTACAAATCCTGAACTGGACTTCACATCTTTTAAGTTCTTGGCAATCAGCTGAATTATGTTATTATCCACAACCTCGTGAGCATAAATCAGGCACATAATGGGATAAAAATATGGAATCCTCTCCATTAGTGGGCTGAGAGCTAAGGATTTTTGTCTGCTATTGTTTGCCTCGTGCGTCGCTTTGGGAGCAGTATGTTAAAGTGAATTAATTTTATAAAAAATTTATATAAAAAAAGGACAAAATCCATAAATCTGATTAATGGAGGTTACTTTGACCAAAAAAATAACTAGGCCAACAGTCCCAAATTAAAAATCACAAACTGTAGTTTATATTCCACAATGCAGCTAGGAAGACCAGGGGCGAGTAGTGGATTGTGGACTAATGGATCCAAAATTTCAACACAATTTCAAAATTGATACGCTGAGCTTCTCACGGTGGCTCAGTTCGAAGGCTAGCTGCCCAGTGTGGAACCAAATACCAGGTGTGATCCCCAGTCTGTGCTGCGGTAGCTGATCTCAGCCACGGCAGTAGCTGGAGTACCAAGTTTGGTCCTCAGCAACCCTGGGCTAACAGAGGGATGGGAGGAAATTCAGCCAGGATTACCATATCTACATCAACCTCTGGTGATTCCTGTTGGCAAGTGTGCTTGTGAACATCAGGTAAGGAAAGAATTGAGTTCAGCTCTTGTGGTTAAACATCCCACCAACACTCACTGTGTAGACCAACACATGAAGAATGGCCCCCAAGAGAACAGGCACTGCCTGTAGAGCCTTAAGTCACCCACTACCAGAAAGAGGGGAGGGTAAAATTGAAAAACAGTAAATATTTCCAGAAATTAGGGTTAGGGTTAACAACTCAAGGCAACAAAAGCCCCCGACAATGAAACTGAAAACCCCTGGGGATGAAACTGTTCAACCTAAGATTAGGACTACTTAAAGTGCTTGTGACTTTACATTAGCTGGCCAAATATTCCTGCTAATATTGCATAGAGTGCTTTAATCAGGTAAGAAAATGAACTATAGCAAATTCAGCAATAGGCCATTCACCACAGAGCAAACATGTAAGTTGCAAACATGCCATTACAGCTGACAGTTGGAAAGGACCCAGTTTAACTTCTGTACATAAGTAGTTCTCTATTTTTGATCAGAACCTACAGCCAGGAAACAAGCTTCCCACCCCACCACATTTACTAATCCTCAAACACTAGCCAGCTCTGATTTCAGATTCAATTGCAAGTGAACTACCTTCTTCCAAGAGAAGCCTCAGAATGTGTTGGAAATCTTGTAACATACACAGAGCTGATACAGTGTATACATCACCTACTGTGGTGTTTGCATTTTCTGTTTTTGGCACATGGAATTAAACAATTCAGTTTGATGCTACTCGTACCGGTTTGGAGTAATCTTCCAGCTGCTGCACTAAATTGTCCCATCTTTGTGTTAGCTCTTCCATATCGCTGTCAATTTTCTTTGATGAATTACTGTTGCTGAGCAATTCCGTTAAGTCTTGGCCAAGCTCACCCAGGTCATCCAATGTTTGACGCTTCATTTCCAGGCCTTGCTTCAGAATCTAACAGAACGTACATGACAATAATCAGTGTCTCCATTTATTAGACGGTTTCAGCAGTTGTACTTCCAGGTCATTAGACAACAAAAGTAATTCATTACGGAAGCATAACACAAAATTATTGGTCACTTACAAACACAACTAAACAGCAGTCAGTCGAACTCTCCCACTTATGCAGTTTTTCTCACCAAGCATCAAATTTTAATTCTCTCATTAAATCATTTTCAAAGTTGTTGCTCATTATTTTGAGGTTTTATGCTTTTAAATTACAAGTTCACCCTCTCCTGTTTCTCTCTTTTCTGCCTCCAAAGGGGCAATTCCAATAAGGCATTTATATAAGGGTCAACAGGATAGCAGCACCTAATAGAATAAAACTTGTTGCATTGGCACAGTTCTGCACGTTCCTTTACAAGCAGTACCAATTCACGAGCACAAAACTCGAGCACAAAAAGCTGTGTGATGTGCATATGCACTGTATTATGGCATTGAAAAACAACCATGCAGTCTTTAAGTTGCACTTCATGCACCTATGTATTCGGGAGTTGCACCTTCCCAAAGCTGAGGAAGTTCCCATACAGACCAAAGAGCTTTGCTGCTTTGCACAGGTGTGCAAGCCACACAGCTCTCCAAATACTAGTAAACATGGGTTCCTCTGCCTCCAACACTATTTTATCCTGTCTCTTCAGTGTTTAGGGATGGCATTGTCTCATTTGTGCTAATCACCACTTTTTGTGCGGTGCAGTCCCTCCATGAGGCAGTGCTGTCTGTCTTCTAATCGCACTGCCGGCAGCCTGCCAAAGGTGGCGCTATGACTAACATGCTATAATGCCTTACACTGGCTGCTAGATGTGCAAATTAGATGTGGACCTTCTGACCATTTTGTCTACTCCTGCTAGATACAAAAGTGAGGGGGGGGGAGGAAGCAGAGAAGCATCCAAATGCTTATGCCGGATATCACAGCTAAGGTCAGGAACTCACCATGCAGGAAACTGCGAAAGGAGATCCCACATCTTACCACCTGACATTGATGGGCATTAATACACCACCAGGCTCCTTACTATTATTTGGCTTTATTCCCAGCACTGACCGTTAGCCCAAACAGGCCTTTTCCTTCCTCTCCTGCACTGGTTTCAATACAATATTGGAAAATGTGAGGTTATGCACTTTGGCAGGAAAAATCGGAGAGCAAGTTATTATCTTAATGGCGAGAAACTGGAAAGTACTGCAGTACAAAGGGATCTGGGGGTCCTAGTGCAAGAAAATCAAAAAGTTAGTATGCAGATGCAGCAGGTGATCAAGAAGGCCAACGGAATGTTGGCTTTTATTGCTAGGGGGATAGAATATAAAAACAGGGAGGTATTGCTGCAGTTATATAAGGTATTGGTGAGACCGCACCTGGAATACTGCATACAGTTTTGGTCTCCATACTTAAGAAAAGACATACTTGCTCTCGAGGCAGTACAAAGAAGGTTCACTCGGTTAATCCCGGGGATGAGGGGGTGGACATATGAGGAGAGGTTGAGTAGATTGGGACTCTACTCATTGGAGTTCAGAAGAATGAGAGGCGATCTTATTGAAACATATAAGATTGTGAAGGGGCTTGATCGGGTGGATGCGGTAAGGATGTTCCCAAGGATGGGTGAAACTAGAACTAGGGGGCATAATCTTAGAATAAGGGGCTGCTCTTTCAAAACTGAGATGAGGAGAAACTTCTTCACTCAGAGGGTGGTAGGTCTGTGGAATTTGCTGCCCCAGGAAGCTGTGGAAGCTACATCATTAAATAAATTTAAAACAGAAATAGACAGTTTCCTAGAAGTAAAGGGAATTAGGGGTTACGGGGAGCGGGCAGGAAATTGGACATGAATTTAGATTTGAGGTTAGGATCAGATCAGCCATGATCTTATTGAATGGCGGAGCAGGCTCGAGGGGCCGATTGGCCTACTCCTGCTCCTATTTCTTATGTTCTTATCAACTAAATGTGTTCAACAGCGACACTGCTGGTCAGTTATGAAAAAGCAGGAATAAAGGAACCAGATGGGTCAACATAGGACAGGCGTAGCCAACAAGAATAAATTCAAGAGGGAAATCGTAAAATCAGCTCGTCTACTCACATAGAATACAAATATTTGGCTGAAAGTTTAATCAGCTGAAATTGATTCCAATACCAAACTATTTCTGTAGGCAAAATGAATCAATTGGATGGCAAGAAAACCTTACAATGTCAGTAAGAACATAAGAAATGGAATCAGGAGTCGGCTATATGGCCCCTCGAGCTTGCTCTGCCATTCAATAAGATCTTGGCTGATCTTCAACCTCAACTCCACTTTACCGCCCTTTCCCTTGATTCCCTTACTGTCCCATAAATCTATCGATCTCAGTCTTGAATATATCTCCACATCTTGAATATACTCAATGACTGAGCATCCAGCCTTCTGGGATAGAGAATTCCAAAGATTCACAACCCTCAGTGAAGAAATTTCTCATCTCAGTCCTAAATGGTCGACACATCGGGACTCTGCCCCCTAGGTCCAGACTCTCCAGCCAGGGTAAACAACCTCTCCGCGGCTACCCTATCAAGCCCCCTCAGAATCTTGTATGTTTCATTGAAATCACCTCTCATTCTTCCAAATTCCAGAGAGTATAGACCCATTCTACTCAATCGTTCCTCATAGGACAACCCTCTCATCCCAGAAATCAATCCAGTGAACCTTCGTTGCACCGCCTCTAAGGCAAGTATATCCTTCCTTAGTTAAGGATACCAAAACTGTACACAGTACTCCAGGTGTGGTCTCACCAAAGCCCTGTACAATTGCAGCAAGACTTTCTTACTCTTGTACTCCAACCCCCTTGCAATAAAGGCCAACATGCCATTTGCCTTCCTAACTGCTTGCTGTACCTGCATGTTAAATTTCTGTGCTTCATGTACAAGGACACCCAAATCCTTCTGAACACCAACATTTAATAGTTTCTCATCATTTAAAAAATATTCTGATTTTCTATTCTTCCTACCAAAGTGAATAACCTCACATTTCCCCACATTATACTCCATCTGCCACCTTCTTGCCCACCCACTTAATCTGTATATATCCCTTTGCAGACTCTTTGTGCCCTCCTCACAGCTTACTTTCCCACCTAGCTTTGTATCGTCAGCAAACTTGGATACATTACACTCGGTCCCTTCATCCAAGTCATTAATATAGATTGTAAATAGCTGAGGCCCAAGCACCGATCCTTGCGGCACCCCACTAGTTACAGCCTGACAACCTGAGAATGACCCGTTTATCCCTACTCTGTTTTCTATTCTTTAACCAATCCTATATCCATGCTAATATATTTCACCCAACTCCATGAGCCCTTACCTTGTTTAACAACCTTTTATGTGGCACCTTATCGAATGCCTTTTGAAAATCCAAATATACTACATCCACTGGTTCCCTTTTATCTACCCTGCTAGTTACATCCTCAAACTCTAATAAATTTGTCAAACACGATTTCCCTTTCATAAAACCATGCTGACTCTGCCTAATCATATTATGATTTTCTAAGTGCCCTATTACCACTTCCTTAATAATGGATTCCAGCATTTTCCCGACGACCGATGTCAGGCTAACAGCCCTGTAAGTTCACTGTTTTCTCTCTCCCTCCTTTCTTGCTACCTTCCAATCCGCTGGGACCGTTCTAGAATATAGGGAATTTTGGAAGATCACAACCAATGCATCCCGCTATCTCTGCAGCCACCTCTTTTAGAACCCTAGGATATAGGCCATCTGGTCCAGGGGATTTGTCGGCTTTTAGTCCCATTAGTTTGTCCGGTGCTTTTTCGCTAGTGATATTAATAGTTTTAAGTTCCTCACTCTCATTTATTCTTTGGTTCCCCATTATTTTTGGTCTATCTTATTCATTAATTCGTCTACCTTGTTACGAATGCTTCATGCATTCAGATAAAGCGCCTTTAATTTTAACTTTTTGCTATTTTTCCCTGATTTGACCTTATTCACTGATGCACTATCACCATTAAACACTCTGTCCCTTCCTGACACACTCTGTTTATCTTTACCCAAATCGCTACACTGCTCTAAGACCTTGGCTTTTCTCTTTAGATTTATAAATTTACCCTTACCTGGACCCTCCCCGCTCACTTCTTCATTTAAAGCCCTATCTACAGCCCCAGTTATTCGATTCGCCAGGACACTGGTCCCAGCCTGGTTTAAGTGGAGCCCGTCCCAACAGAACAGCTCCCTCTTTTCCCAGTACTGGTGTCAGTGCCCCATGAATCAAAACCCCTGCCTCCCACACCACTCTTTGAGCCACACATTTAACTCTCTGATCTGTATGACCCTATGCCTATTTGCACGTGGCTCAGGCAGTAATCTGCTTATTATTTTGGGCCCTAGCTCCTCAAACTCCCTCAGCAGAATCTCATTCCTAGTTCTACCAATGTCGTTGGTTCCTACCTGGACCACGACAACTGGATCCTCCCCTTAATGCTCCAAGTTCTTCTCCAGCTGTGAGGAGATATCCTTAACCCTGGCACCAGGCAGGCAACACAGCCTTTGGGACTCCCGGTCATGGCTGCAGAGAACAGTGTCTATTCCCCGACTATACGATCCCCTACCACTATCACATTCCTTTTTACTCCCCCCCCCCCCCCCCACTTCAATGGCCCCCTGTACCACAGTGCCGTGGGTCAAATTGCCCATCCTCCCTGCAGTCTTTGTTCTTATCCACACAGGCAGCAAGTACCTCATACCTTTTCGACAAGGGCAAAATTGGAATCAAAAATTGGCGAGCAAAGCTGTAATCGAACAAAAGGTGGCCTTTAAAGAGATGGTTCAGGTACAGTCTAGGTACATTCCCACAGTGGGGGAAAGGTAGGCAACCAAAGCCACAGCTCCCTGAGAAGGTTGTCCTTTGAGGCGAGGTTGAGTAGAATGGGCCTATGCTCTCTGGAGTTCAGAAGAATGAGAGGTGATCTAATTGAAACATATAAGATTATGAGGCGGCTTGACAGGGTAGATGCTGAGAGGTTGTTTCCATGGATGGAGAGTCTAGAACTAGGGGGCATAGTCTCAGGATAAGGGGTCGACCATTTAAGACTGAGATGAGGAGGAATTTCTTCACTCAGAGGGTTGTGAATCTTTAGAATTCTCTACCCCAGAAGGCTGTGGATGCTGAGCTGTTGAATATATTAAAGGCTGAGATAGACAGATTTCTGGACTCTAAGAGAATCAAGGGATATGGGGATCGGGCAGGAAAGTGGAGTTGAGGTTGAAGATCAGCCATGATCTGATTGAATGGCGGAGCAGGCTCGAGGGTCCATGTGGCCTACTCCTGCTCCTATTTCTAATGTTCTTATGTTCTTACCTGGATGGTGAAAGAGATAGAGAGTAAGATGAAACAGAAAAGGGGGGCAATATGACAGGTGTTACGTTGATAATAGAAGTGAGAACCAGGCTGAATATAGAAAGTACAGAGAAGAAGTGAAAAAAGAGGGGCAAAGAGAGTATGAGAATAGACTGGCAGCTAACACAAAAGGGAATCCAAAAGTCTTCTATAGGCATATAAATAGTAAACAGGTAATAAGAGGAGGGGTGGGGCCAATTAGGGACTAAAAAGGAAATCTATGCATGGAGGCAGAGGGCATAGCTGAGGTACTAAATGAGTACTTTGCATCTGTCTTTACCAAGAAGATGCTGCAATAACATAGTAAAAGAGGAGGTAGTTGAGATACTAGATGGGCTAAAAGTTGATGAAGAGGAGGTACTAGAAAGGCTAGCTGTACTTAAAGGAGATAAGTTATCCGGCCCGGATGGGATGCATCCGAGGTTGCTGAGGGAATTAAGGGTGGAAATTGCGGAGGTACTGGCCGTAATCTTCCAATCCTCCTTAGATACGGGGGTGGTGGCAGAGGGCTGGAGAATTGCAAATTTTACACCCTTGTTCAAAAAAGGGTGTAAGGATAAACCCAGCAACTACAGGCCAATCAGTTTAACCTCAGTGGTGGGGAAGCTTTTAGAAACGATAATCCGGGACAAAATTAATAGTCACTTCGACAAGTGTGGATTAATAAAGGAAAACCAGCATGGATTTGATAAAGGCAAATCATATTTAACTAAAACTAGTTTGAGTTTTTTGATGAGGTAACAGAGAGGGTTCATGAGGACAATGCGGTTGATGTGTATATGGACTTTTAAAAGGTGTTGGATAAAGTGCCACATAATAGGCTTCCAAGCAAAATTGAAGGCCATGGAAAAAAAGGGGCAGTGGCAACATTGGCTAGGTGTCAGGAAACCGAGAGTAGTGGTGAACGGTTGTTTATCGGACTGGAGGGAGGTGTACAGTGATGTCCCCCAGGGGTCGGTGCTGGGACCACTGCTTTTTTGATACATATTAATGACTTGGACTTGGGTGTACAGGGCACAATTTCTAAATTTGCAAATGACACAAAACTTGGAAATGTAGTGAACAGTGAGGGGGATAGTGATAGACTTCAAGAGGACATAGAAAGCCTGATGGAATGGGCAGACGCATGGCAGATGAAATTTAACGCAGAGAAGTGCAAAGTGATAAATTTTGGCAGGAAGAACGAGAAGATGCAATATAAACTAAATGATACAATTTTAAAGGGGGTGCAGGAACAGAAAGACCTGGAGATATAAGTGTACAAATCTTTGAAGATGGCAAGACAGGTTGAGAAAGCGGCTAAAAAAAAACTTACGGGATCCTGGGCTTTATAAATAGAGGCATAGAGTACAAAAGCAAGGAAGTCATGTTGAACCTTTATAAAACACTGGATCGGCCACAACTGGAGTATTCATAGAATGGTTGCAGCACAGGAGGAGGTCATTCGGCCCATCGAACCCGTGCCGGCTCTATGCAAGAGCAGTCCAGCTAGTATACAGAGGTGTTCCCCAGGGGTCAGTATTAGGACCACTGCTCTTTTTGATACATAAATGACCTGGACTTGGGAAATGTAGCAAACAATATGGAGGATAGTAACAGATGTCAGGACGACATAGACAGACTGGTGAAATGGGCAGACACGTGGCAGATGAAATTTAATGCAGAGATGTGTGAAGTGATGCATTTTGGTAGGAAGAATGAAGAGAGGCAATATAAACTAATGGTAAAATTTTAAAGGGGTACAGGAACAGAGACACGCACATAAATCTTTGAAGGTGGCAGGACAAGTTCAGAAGGCTGTTAAAAAGGCATACGGGATCCTTGTCTTTATAATAAGAGACAGAGTACAAAAGCAAGGAAGTTATGATAAACCTTTATAAAACACCTGTTAGGCCTCAGCTGGAGTATTGTGTTCAATTATGGGCACCACACTTTAGGAAGGATGTCTAGGCCTTAGAGATCGTGCAGAAGAGATTTACTAGAATGCCATCAGGGATGAGGGACTTCAGTTATGCAGAGAGACTGGAGAAGCTGGGGTTGTTCTTCTTAGAACAGAGAAGGTTAAGGGGAGATTTGATCGAGGTGTTCAAGATCATGAACGGTTTTGATACAGTAAATGAGGAGAAACTGTTTCCAGCGGCTGAAGAGTCAGTAACCAGAGGACACAGATTTAAGGTGATCGGCAAAAGAGGCGGCATGAGCAAACCTTTCATTTATGCAGCAAATTGTAATGATCTGGAATGCGCTGCCTGAAATGGTAGTGGAAGCAGATTCAATAGTAACTTTCAAAAGGGAATTAGATAAGGGAAAAAATTTACAGGGCTAAGGGGAAAGAGCAGAGGAATGGGACTAACTGGGTAACTCTTTCAAAGAGCCGGCACAAACAGAACGGCCTCCTCCTGTGCTGTACCTATGATAATGCGTTCAAGGGCCAAGCTAAAGCCTCGAAGCATGCACATTTTCAAAACTTTCTGGATTCGGAGGCAATCACTAGAATTTGGTGAATAATCTAGAACTGAGTGTTAGATCATTGGGGTGAATCATTATTTCTTCCAGACATCCAAGCAGTGGTTTGGAAGCAACGATGACTGGAACAAATCCTGCTACAGACAGAGGAGGCATGCTTACAATTTTGGTAAAATCTGATGAGACATGATTAAATTGTTGAGGGGAATCTTCCTGCAGTAGAAAACCTCTCAAATAGTGAAGAGTTCCCGCCTCCCCTCACAGTCCTATAACAAAATAATGGTTCCCACAGCAGTGGAGATATTACAGATTGCCTCCAGGCAGCAGACTGGGGGTCAGAGAGAACTGCATCATTTTCATTTTGCATGATGCAAGAACTGAAACCAGCTGCTCCCCTGAAAACTGACACTCATTCAAAGCCCACTTACTGCCAATCTGCGGACATTCGTTCCAATCTCATTCTGATCCTTGAAGCTGCTGGTTTGCAACTCAGCAAGAGCATCTTCCTTCTCAGTAAGCCAGGCTTCAAGCAGCAGCTGCAAAAAGAAAGTAAGACAAAATGGTTTAAATAAATTTTTCCACTCTCCCCTCCTAAATACCTCAACCTCAAGTCAGTGCTGTTAGTAAACAGACAGATGAGTTTTATTTTTTTTTAAAAAAGGTAACGCAATTTTTCATATTTTTCACCCACCTGGTCTTCCGATAGTTGCTGCCACCTCATGAAAATATCCTGGAGCAGACGCCATCGTTTCTCAGTCCAACGACAAACAGCTGCCCAGCGCTCACCTAGTGACTGCAACAATAAAAACCAAAAATCAACAAAATAGGGTGAGCTCTGCCCATGTATACAGTGAATAACTGAGCCACACAGACTAGGAAGGGACACAGCTTACTTCCAGGAACTGCACTCGAGTTTGTGCTGGAGCAAGTGACAGGGTTGTGAAAAGTGCAGGTTGCATCCAGGTATTTTGGTAATTTTTTTTTAAATTCATTCATGGGACGTGGGCATCGCTGGCAAGGCCAGCATTTATTGCCTATCCCGAATTGCCCTTGAGAAGGTGGTGGTGAGCCGCCTTCTTGAATCGCTTCAAAGGGCAGTTAAGAATCAACCACATTGCTGTGGGTCTGGAGTCACATATAGGCCAGGCTGTGTATGTAAAGGCAGCAGGTTTCCTTCCCTAAAGGGCATTAGTGAACCAGATGGGTTTTTACGACAATCCGATAAGTTTCATGGTCACCATTACTGATACTACCTTGTAATCCAAATAAAATCTGGAATTAATAGTCCAGTAACATAACCACTAGAATCATAGAAAATTTACGGCACAGAAGGAGGCCATTCAGCCCATCGTGTCCGTGCTGGCTGAGAAATGAGCCACCCAGCCTAATCCCACTTTCCCGTATTTGGTCCGTAGCCCTACAGATCACGGCTCTTCAGGTGCACATCCAGGTATTTTTTAAATGAGTTGAGGGTTTCTGCCTCTACCACCCTCTCAGGCAGTGAGTTCTAATTTCCGCTCTAATCCTTCTACCAATCACTTTAAATCCATGCCCCCTGGTTATTGACCCCTCCGCTAAGGGAAATAAGTCCTTCCTATCCACTCCATTTAGGCCCCTCATAATTTTGTACACCTCAATCAAATTACCCCTCAGCCTCCTCTGTTCCAAGGAAAACAACCCCAGCCTATCCCATCTTTCCTCATAGCTAAAATTCTCCAGAACTGGCAACATCCTCGTAAATCTCCTCTGTACCCTCTCTAGTGCAATTACATCCTTCCTGTAATGTGGTGATCAGAACTGTGCGCAGTACTCAAGCTGTGGCCTAACTAGTGTTTTATACAGTTCCAGCATAACCTCCCTGCTTTTATATTCTATACCTCAGTTAATAAAGGAAAGCATTCTATATGCCTTCTTAACCATCTTATCTATATGTCCTGCTACCTTCAGGGATCTGTGGACATGCACTCCAAGGTCCCTCACTTCCTCTACACCTCTCAGTATCCTACCATTTATTGTGTATTCCCTTGCCTTGTTTGCTCTCCCCAAATGCATTACCTCACCCTTCTCCGGATTGAACTCCATTTGCCACTTTTCTGCCCATCTGACCAGTCCATTGATATCTTCCTGCAGTCTACAGCTTTCCTCCTCACTATTAACCACACGGCCTATCTTTATGTCATCCGCAAATTTCTTAATCAAATACCACAAAAAGCAAAGGACCTAGTACCGAGCCCTGTGGCACCCCACTGGAAACAGCCTTCCATTCACAAAAACACCCGACCATTACCCTTTGCTTCCTGCCACTGAGCCAATTTTGGATCCAATTTTCCACTTTCCCTTGGATCCCATGAGCTTTTACTTTTTTGACCAATCTAACAGTTTATCCTGTCCCTCAGAATTGATAACAATAATTTGCCCACCACCGAGGTTAGGCTGACTGGCCTGTAATTACTCGGTCTATCCTTCGCTCCCTTTTTAAACAACGGCACAACGATAGCAGTCCTCCAATTCTCCGGCACTATGCCTGTATCCAGTGAAGTTTGGAAAATGATTGTTAAAGCCTCCGCTATTTCCTCCCTGGCTTCTTTTAACAGCCTGCGATACATTTCATCCGGCCCTGGTGAGTTATCCACTTTCAAAGATGCTAATCCCCTTAATACTTCCTCTCTCACTATGTTTATCCCATCCAATATTTCACACTCCTCCTCCTTAACTTCAATCCCTGCATCATCCCTCTCCTTTGTGAAGGCAGATGCAAATTATTCATTAAGAACCATACCAACATCTTCCACCTCCACACATAGTTAACCTTTTTGGTCTCTAATAGGCCCTACTCTTTCCTTACTATGCTATGTACCGGAGTAATTGTGTGGGATTGTGCTGTTCTACATGTGCTTCCATGTGTTAAAATACTGTAAATAAAACCTAACTGCTCAATTTGGAGCCTGTGGTATGTAGATATTTTCACCTTCTGAAACAACAAGGGGCAAGGTACACCAATAAACGAATGCCTGTCTGAGTACTCAGGGTATGAGATCTCCATGGGGGAATCTATAGAAATCTAGATCACAGTAGTGGCACTTTCACCCGAGTCCGAAGACTGTGAGTTCAAGCTCCACTCTGGGATTTCAGTACATAATCCAGACTGCCCCTTCAGTGCAGTGCTGAGGGTGTGCAGCATGTCAGAGCTGCCTCTTTTGGATGAGGCGTTAAACTGAGGCACCATCTGCCTGTTCAGGTGGGTGTAATAGATATCTTGGCATTATTCGAAGAGGAGCAGGAGAGTTCTCTTGGTGTCCTGGCCAATAGTTATTCCTTAACCAACATCAAAAATAGATGTAGATTGTTAATTTCAGTGTTGTTTATGTGACCTTGCTGTGCCCAAATTGTCTGCCACATTTTCCTACATAACAAGAGTGACTGGACTTCAAAAGCAATTTATTGGCCATGAAGTACTTTGGGATGTCAAATGGGCAGTGGATTAGAAGCAACATTTCCCAGGTGAAAAAAGTGTCTCAGATCTGGACCATATTTTCTAATGTAGAATTATGTAGAATATTTTTACAATATGTTCTTAAACAACAAACTCCATCAGTTGCAAAGATCTTGTATTGCCAGGCCAATGAAGTCAGCAACTGCAGAAAGTCAGTTACCTGTAACTGGTCCTCCAGTGCAGCTGTAGCACTCTCCCCACTGTGCTCATCCACCACCACCACCATGTGTGTCAGAGAGTTCACCTTCACCTGCTCTGTCTCCAAGTCACTTTGTAATAGCTGAGAAAGAATGCAAAACGCTATCAGGTCAAATACATTATTAATATAAAAATGCCTTAAGGATGCAAGAAACCAGAGGCTCAAATTCAAATCTCAGGTATTTACTGCGAAACAAAAACTTTAATTTTCACTATCAGGATACTGAATGGACGTCCCAGAGGAGATCCTATTACCTCAGGCTAACAGCATGTCACAGGGCATCATCCCTGACAAAACCTGTAATTCTTATAGCCCAAAAGGACAAGTGCAGTTACGGTCCAAGTAGTGTTTTTGTAATTTCAACTCTTAGAATCATACAATGGTTACAAGCACAGAAGGCGGCCATTTGGCCCGTCGAGCCCGTGCCTGCTCTCTGCAAGAGCAATCCAGCTCGTCCCACTCCCCCGCCCTCAGTAGCCCTGCAATTTTTTTCCCTTCAACTACTTATCGAATTTCCTTTTGAAAGCCATGATTGAATCCGCCTCCACCACCCTTTCAGGCAGTGCATTCCAGATCATAACCACTCGCTGTGTAAAAAAGTATTTCCTCATGTTGCCTTTGGTTCTTTTGCCAATTACCTTAAATCTGTGTCCTCTGGTTCTCGACCCTTCTGCCAATGGGAACAGTTTCTCTCTCTCTACTCTGTCTAGACCCCTCATGATTTTGAATGCCTCTAGCAAATCTCCTCTCAACCTTCTCTGCTCAGAGAAAACCCCAGCTTCTCCAGTAAATATTTTCTGCACCCTCTCTAAGGCCTTCACATCCTTCCTTAAGTCCAGTGCCCAGAATTGGACACAATACTCCAGTTGTGGCTGAACCAGTATTTTATATAGGTTTTTCATAGCTTCCTTGCTTTTGTACTCTATGCCTTTAGTCATAAAGCCCAGGATCCCGTATGCTTTTTTAACCGCTTTCTGAACCTGCCCTGCCACCTTCAAAGATTTGTGCACATATACCCCCAGGTCTCACTGTTCCTGCAACCACTTTAGAATTGTACCATTTAGTTTATATTGCCTCTCCTCGTTCTTCCTGCCAAAATGTATCACTTCGCTCTTCTCTGCGTTAAATTTCATCTGCCACATCCGCCCATTCCACCAGCCTGTCTATGTCCTCTTGAAGTCTGTCACTATCCTCCTCACTGTTCACTACACTTCCAAGTTTTGTGTCATTTGCAAATTGTGACCTGTACACCCAAGTCCAAGTCATTACAATATATATCAAGAAAAGCAGTTTTCCTAGTACCGACCCCTGGGGAACACCACTGTACACCTCCCTCCAGTCTGAAAAACAATTGTTCACTACTACTCTCTGTTTCCTGTCACTTAGCCAATTTCGTATCCATGCTGCCACTGCCCCCTTTATTCCATGGGCGTAAACTTTGATGACAAGCCTATTATGTGGCACTTTATCAAACCCCTTTTGGAAGTCCATATAATCATCAACCTTCTCTGTTACCTCATCAAAAAACTCAATCAAGTTAGTTAAACACAATTTGCCTTTAACAAATCCATGCTGGCTTTCCTTAACTAATCCACACTTGTCCAAGTGACTGTAAATTTTGTCCCGGATTATCATTTCTAAAGGTTTCCCCACCACCAAGGTTAAACTGACTGGCCTTTAGTTGCTGGGTTTATCCTTACACCCTTTTTTAAACAAGGGTGTAACATTTGCAATTCTCCAGTCCTCTGGCACCACCCCTGTATCTAAGGAGGATTGAAAGATTACGGCCAGCACCTCCGCAATTTCCATCCTTACTTCCCTCAGCAACCTAGGATGCATCCCATCCGGTCTGGGTGACTTATCTACTTTAAGTACAGCCAGCCTTTCTAGTACCGCCTCTTTATCAATTTTTAGCCCATTCAGTATCTCAACTACCTCCTCTTTAACTGTGACTTTGGCAGCATCTTCTTCCTTGGTAAAGACAGTCACTGCTCCCTAAATGTTCCCCTACCGACAATTGCTCCACTTGACCCACCTCATTCCCCAGAACCAGATCCAGCAATGCCTCCTTCCTCTTTGGGCCAGAAATGTACTGATCAAGAAAGTTCTCCTGAACACACTTCAGAAATTCTTCCTTCTCTCTGCCCTTTACACTATTACTATCTCTTTATGAGATTTTTTTTGAAAATCTAACAAATGTAGTTAAATTGTACCCTGCAAGATAATTGAAACTTAAAATTGACTTTCAGGATCAGATGTACAGTGGTGTACCAGGTACAAGCTGTGTTTCTAGCTGATATGGTAAAGCACAGCCAGTGCACGAAACTGATCTTGGTGCTTCACTTTCAGTTTCTACCATCTTCACATATTTGAAAATCTCATAACTTTGGTAGACAACACAACAGAAACTGGGGCAGCTGCATGGCTTCAGGTCAAACGTCAGGAAACCTCCAGCTGATCACCAGCAGCCATGCCCCATCCACTGACCAATCAGTATTCCTTCATGTTGAACATCATTTGGAGGAATCCCTGAGGAAAGGAAGGTCGCAAAACATAAGCTAGATGGAGGACTTCAATGGCCACCAAGAGTGGCTTTGTAGGTTAAGTCCTGAAGGACGCAGCTCCGAGACTGGACCTACATCAGGTAGTGAGAGAACCAACATGAGGAAGCAACTGACTTGACCTCATCCTCACCAGCCTACCTGTTGCTGACACGCCTATCCATGAGAGCATTGGTAGGAGTGACCATTGCATATCCTTGTGAAGACAAAGTCTCTTCTCCATAATAAGGACATCCTACATCATGCAGTGTGGCACTACCACCATGCTAAGGGAGACAGACTAAGAAAAGATCTATCAGCCCAAAACTGGGATCCAAGAAACACTGTGCAATCAGCAGCAACAGAATTGAATACCAACACAAGCTGTAACCTCGTGGCCCAGCACACCCCTCACTCCTCGATCATCAAGCCAGGAGTCTAACCCTGGTTCAATGGGAACTGTAAAAGGGCATACCAGGAACAGCATCAATCAAGCAAATTGCTCTCTCCTCAATGGTGGATCTTCAGGGTCACCACTAACCAGGAGCTTAACTGGACCAGCCTCATCAACATCATGGCTACAAGAACAGGGCAGAGGCTGGTTACTTTATGTTAAGTGGTTCACCTCCTTACCCCACAAACGTTCTCCACAATCTACAGGGCTCAAGTCAGGAGTGTGATAGAATACTCACCACTCGTTTGGATGGATTCTGCCACAACAACACTCAAGAAGCTCAACACCATCCAGGACAGAGCAGGTTACTTGATCGGCACCCCTGCCTCTGGAATCAATATTCACCCTTTTCATCACCGGTGCACTGTAGCTTCAGTTTGTATGATCTACAGGATGCACTGCAGCAACTCACCATGGTCACTTTGACTATACTTTCTCCCCTGCGACCTCAACCATAGAGAAGGAAAGAACAGCAATGTCATAGGAACACCATCACCTCCTTGTTCCCTCCAAGTCACACACCATCCTGACTTGGACATACATCACCGTTCCTTCATCATCGCTTTGTGAAAATCCTAGAATTCCTCATCTAATAGCATCATGAGAGCACCATCGCCACAAGGACTGCAGTGGTTCAAGACGACCCACCAGCATCTTCTCAGAGCAACTGGGATGGCCAATAAATGGGGCCTTGCCAGCGTCACCTACATCCCGAGAACAAATAAAGGTAAACTAGGACAATCCTTTCAGATCTTAAAGCTAAAAAGCTAATAATTGGCAGACGGAAGCCAAAGTGACTGAGTATCCAACACAAGGAGCCAAAAACAAGGGCATGCAGCCCCAACTGGAGCTGAAACATAGAAAATAGGAACAGGAGTAGGCCATTCGGCCCTTCGAGCCTGTTCCACCATTCAATATGATCATGGCTGATCCTCTATCTCAATACTATATTCCCGTTCTCGCCCCATTCCCCTTGATGCCTTTTCTGTCTAGAAATCTATCTAGCTCCTTCTTAAATATATTCAGTGACTTGGCCTCCACAGCCTTCTGTAGTAGAGAATTCCACAGGTTCACCACCCTGAGTGAAGAAATTTCTCCTCATCTCAGTCCTAAATGTTCTACCCCATATCCTGAGACTGTGACCCCTCGTTCTAGACCCGCCCCCCCCCCCTCAGCTAGGGGAAACATCCTCCCTGCATCCAGTCTGTCTAGCCCTGTCAGAATTTGATACGTTTCAACGAGATCCCCTCTCATTCTTCTAAACTCGAGTGAATAGAAGCCGAGTCAACCCAATCTCTCCTCATACGACAGTCCTGCCATCCCAGGAATCAGTCTGGTGAACCTTCGCTGCACTCCCTCTATGGCAAGTATATCCTTTCTTAGGTAAGGAGACCAAAACTGCACACAATACTCCAGGTGCGGTCTCACCAAGGCCCTGTATAACTGCAGTAAGACATCCTTGCTCCTGTACTCAAATCCTCTTGCAATGAAAGCCAACATACCATTTGCCTTCCTAACTGCTTGCTGTACCTGCATGTTTGCTTTCAGTGACTGGTATAACAAGGACACCCAGGTTCTTTTGTACATCAACATGTCCCAATTTATCACCATTTAAATAAAACTCTGCCTTTCTGTTTTTCCTTCCAAAGTGGATAACTTCACATTTATCCACATTATACTGCATCTGCCATGTATTTGCCCACTCACTCAACTTGTCTAAATCGCCTTGAAGCCTCTTTGCACCTTCCTCACAACTCACAATCCCACCTAGTTAGTTGCTAATATTCACAAATGTGAAGTTTTGCTGAACTGATGAAACTTATACAACTCTACAAGCCTTGCGCAAAAGCATAACCAGAAAAACACTATTTAAAGCATAAATTCATCAATTCTACATACTAAAGAATTTGTTCCTGCGCACACAAAGAACCATAAAGAATGCAGCCAACAGGTAAAAGGATACAACCCAGAACAAGGCTCGAATATAGAGCAGTGTAGTGATTTGGGTAAAGATAAGCAGGGTGTGACAGGGAGGGACAGAGAGTTTAACGGAAATAGTGCATCAACGAATAAGGTTAAAGCAGGGAATAAAGGTAAAAAGTTAAAATTAGAGGCTCTTTATCTGAATGCACGAAGCATTCGTAACAAGACAGACGAACGAGTGGCACAAATACAGATAAATGGGTTTGATCTAATGGCCATTACAGAGACATGGTTGCAAGGTGACCAAGGTTAGGAACTAAATATTCCAGGGTACGTGATGTTTCGGAAAGACAGGCAGAATGGAAAAGGAGGGGGTGTAGCCTTGATAATAAAGGATGACATAAGGACAGTAGTGAGAAAGGATCCTGGCTCGGAAGATCTGGAAATAGAATCAGTATGAGTGGCAATAAGAAATAACAAGGGGCAGAAAACAGTGGTGGGAGTAGTGTATAGGCCCCCTAACAGTGGTTATACTGTTGGAAAGTGTATTAATCAAGAAATAATAGGAGCTTCTAACAAAGGTAATTCAATAATCATGGGGGACTTTAATCTTCATATAGACTGGGCAAATCAAATTGGCAAAGGTAGTTTGGGAGGACGAGATCATGCAATAGAGTTTACCACATGAACTGCAGCGGTTCAAGAAGGCGGCTCACCACCACCTTCTCAAGGGCAATTAGGGATGGGCAATAAATGCTAGCCTTGCCAGCAACACTCACATCCCACGAATGAATAAAAAAAATACATTCGAGGCAGTTTCCTAGAACAATACATTGTGGAACCAACCAGGGAACAGGCTATTCCAGATCTTGTCTTGTGCAATGAGACAGGGTTAATTAGTAATCTCAGTAAAGGATCCTCTGGGGAAGAGTGATCCATCCGTGGCTAACTCAAGAAGTTAAGGATAGTATTAGATTAAAAGAGGCTTATAATGCTGCGAAGAATAATAGTAAGCTTGAGTATTGGGAGAATTTTAGAAACCAGCAAAGGATGACCAAGAAATTGATAAAAAGGGAGAAAATAGAATATGAAAGTAAACTAGCAAGAAATATAAAAACAGATTGTAAGAGCTTCTACAAGTATGTAAAAAGAGAGTAGCAAAAGTAAATGTGGGTTCCTTAGAGGCTGAGATAGGAGAAATTATAATGGGAAACAAGGAAATGCCAGAGACGTTAAACAATTATTTTGTATCTGTCTTCATAGTAGAAGACACAAAAAGCATACCAAAAATAGTGGGGAATCCAGGAACAAATGAGATTGAGGAACTTAAAACAATTAATATCAGTACAGAAAAAGTACTAGACAAACTAATGGGACTAAAAGCCGACAAATCCCCTGGACCTGATGGCCTACATCCTAGGGTTCTAAAAGAGGTGGCTGCAGAGATAGTGGATGCATTGGTTGTGATCTTCCAAAATTCCCTAGATTCTAGAACGGTCCCAGCAGTTTGGAAGTTAGCAAGAAAGGAGGGTGAAAGAAAACAGGGAACTATAGGCCAGTTAGCCTGACATCAGTCGTCAGGAAAATGCTGGAATCTATTATTAAGGAAGTAGTAACAGGGCACTTAGAAAATCATAATATGATTAGGCAGAGTCAACGTGGTTTTATGAAGAGGAAACTAGTGGGATGCCTCAGCAATTTAGCGTCTATATTAATGACTTAGATGAAGGGATGGAGTGCAGTGTATAAAAGTTAGCTATGTGGGAAAGTAAGCTGTGAGAAGGACAAAGAGTCTGCAAAGGGACATAGACAGGTTAAGTGAGTGGGCAAGAAGGTGGCAGATGGAGTATAATGTGGGGAAATGTGAGGTTATTCACTTTGGTAGAAAGAATAGAAAAGCAGAGTATTTTTTAAATGGTGAGAAACTATTAAACGTTGGTGATCAGAGGGACTTGGGTGTCCTTGTACACGAAACACAAAGTTAGCATGCAGGTACAGCAAGAAATTAGGAAGGCAAATGGTACGTTGGCCTTTATTGCAAGGGGGTTGGAGTACAAGAGTAAGGAAGTCTTACTACAGTTGTACAGTGCTTTGGTGAGACCACATCTTGAGAACTGTGCACAGTTTTGGTCTCCTTATCTATGGAAGGATCTACTTTTTTTTTATTCGTTCACGGGATGTGGGCGTCGCTGGCAAGGCCGGCATTTATTGCCCATCCCTAATTGCCCTTGAGAAGGTGGTGGTGAGCCGCCTTCTTGAACCGCTGCAGTCCGTGTGGTGACGGTTCTCCCACAGTGCTGTTAGGAAGGAAGTTCCAGGATTTTGACCCAGCGACAATGAAGGAACGGCGATATATTTCCAAGTCGGGATGGTGTGTGACTTGGAGGGGAACGTGCAGGTGGTGTTGTTCCCATGCGCCTGCTGCCCTTGTCCTTGTCCTTCTAGGTGGTAGAGGTCGCGGGTTTGGGAGGTGCTGTCGAAGAAGCCTTGGCGAGTTGCTGCAGTGCATCCTGTGGATGGTGCACACTGCAGCCACAGTGCGCCGGTGGTGAAGGGAGTGAATGTTTAGGGTGGTGGATGGGGTGCCAATCAAGCGGGCTGCTTTATCTTGGATGGTGTCGAGCTTCTTGAGTGTTGTTGGAGCTGCACTCATCCAGGCAAGTGGAGAGTATTCCATCACACTCCTGACTTGTGCCTTGTAGATGGTGGAAAGGCTTTGGGGAGTCAGGAGGTGAGTCACTCGCCGCAGAATACCCAGCCTCTGATCTGCTCTCGTAGCCACAGTATTTATATGGCTGGTCCAGTTATGTTTCTGGTCAATGGTGACCCCCAGGATGTTGATGGTGGGGGATTCGGCGATGGTAATGCCGTTGAATGTCAAGGGGAGGTGGTTAGACTATCTCTTGTTGGAGATGGTCATTGCCTGGCACTTATCTGGCGCGAATGTTACTTGCCACTTATCAGCCCAAGCCTGGATGTTGTCCAGGTCTTGCTGCATGCGGGCTTGGACTGCTTCATTATCTGAGGGGTTGCGAATGGAACTGAACACTGTGCAGTCATCAGCGAACATCCCCATTTCTGACCTTATGATGGAGGGAAGGTCATTGATGAAGCAGCTGAAGATGGTTGGGCCTAGGACACTGCCCTGAGGAACTCCTGCAGCAATGCCCTGGGGCTGAGATGCTTGGCCTCCAACAACCACTACCATCTTCCTTTGTGCTAGGTATGACTCCAGCCACTGGAGAGTTTTCCCCCTGATTCCCATTGACTTCAATTTTACTAGGGCTCCTTGGTGCCACACTCGGTCAAATGCTGCCTTGATGTCAAGGGCAGTCACTCTCACCTCACCTCTGGAATTCAGCTCTTTTGTCCATGTTTGGACCAAGGCTGTAATGAGGTCTGGAGCCGAGTGGTCCTGGCGGAACCCAAACTGAGCATCGGTGAGCAGGTTATTGGTGAGTAAGTGCCGCTTGATAGCACTGTCGACGACACCTTCCATCACTTTGCTGATGATTGAGAGTAGACTGCTGGGACGGTAATTGGCCGGATTGGATTTGTCCTCTTTTTTTGTGGACAGGACATACCTGGGCAATTTTCCACATTGTCGGGTGGATGCCAGTGTTGTAGCTGTACTGGAACAGCTTGGCTAGAGGCGCAGCTAGTTCTGGAGCACAAGTCTTCAGCACTACAGCTGGGATGTTGTCGGGGCCCATAGCCTTTGCTGTATCCAGTGCACTCAGCCGTTTCTTGATATCACGTGGAGTGAATCGAATTGGCCGAAGACTGGCTTCCGTGATGGTGGGGATATCGGGAGGAGGCTGAGATGGATTATCCACTCGGCACTTCTGGCTGAAGATGGTTGCAAATGCTTCAGCCTTGTCTTTTGCACTCACGTGCTGGACTCCGCCATCATTGAGAATGGGGATGTTTGCAGAGCCTCCTCCTCCCGTTAGTTGTTTAATTGTCCACCACCATTCACGACTGGATGTGGCAGGACTGCAGAGCTTTGATCTGATCCGTTGGTTGTGGAATCGCTTAGCTCTGTCTATAGCATGTTGCTTCCGCTGTTTAGCATGCATGTAGTCCTGAGTTGTAGCTTCACCAGGTTGGCACCTCATTTTTAGGTACGCCTGGTGCTGCTCCTGGCATGCTCTTCTACACTCCTCATTGAACCAGGGTTGATCCCCTGGCTTGTTGGTAATGGTAGAGTGAGGAATATGCTGGGCCATGAGGTTACAGATTGTGCTGGAATACAATTCTGCTGCTGCTGATGGCCCACAGCGCCTCATGGATGCCCAGTTTTGAGCTGCTAGATCTGTTCTGAATCTATCCCATTTAGCACGGTGGTAGTGCCACACAACACGTTGGATGGTGTCCTCAGTGCGAAGACGGGATTTCATCTCCACGAGGACTGTGCGGTGGTCACTCCTACCAATACTGTCATGGATAGATGCATTTGCGACAGGTAGATTGGTGAGGACGAGGTCAAGTAAGTTTTTCCCTCGTGTTGGTTCGCTCACCACCTGCCGCAGGCCCAGTCTAGCAGCTATGTCCTTCAGGACTCGGCCAGCTCGGTCAGTAGTGGTGCTACCGAGCCACTCTTGGTGATGGACATTGAAGTCCCCCGCCCAGAGGTGGTGCAACGAAGGTTCACTGGATTGATTCCTGGGATGAGAGATTGAGTAAAATGGCCCTATATTCTCCAGAGTTTAGAAGAATGAGAGGTGATCTCATTGAAACATAAGATTCTGAGGGGGCTTGACAGGGTAGATGCTGAGAGGTTGTTTCCCCTGGCTAGAGAGTCTAGAACTAGGGGGTATAGTCGCAGGATACGGGGTCAGCAGTTTAAGACTGAGATGAGGAGGAATTTCTTCATTCAGAGGGTTGTGAATCTTTGGATTTCTCTACCCCAAAGGGCTGTGGATGCTGAGTGGTTAATTATATTCAAGGCTGAGATCAATAGATTTTTGGACTCCAGGGGAATCAAGGGATATGGTGGGCAAGTGGAGTTGCGGTCAAAGATCAGCCGTGATCTGATTAAATGGCGAAGCAGGCTCGAGGGGCCATATGGCCTATTCCTTCTCCTATTTCTTATGTTCTATACATCGACGTGGATAAGAGCTCTGAAACAAAATGGTCCAGCTGACAGAGTTACTAAAGCTACAACATCCCAAATGAACTCCCCCAACTGGGTGGCTGAGTATTAATGTGCACATGGAGGCTGAAAGAGGCTAGAAAGAATTACAATCCTTAATACATCGAGGGCGCAAGCACTTACTTTATGTTCATCAATCTGCTGTTTGAAGGACTCCAGTTCGTATCCTGTAGACTGTGTTTCCAGCTTTTGAATACGTTCTTCCGTTTGAGTCAGCCAATCTGATAGCTGCTGTAGCTGCTGCTGCTGCAGTTCCATTAACACCTCATGAAGCCTGAAACATTAGTGAATTTGTAATTTAAACATCAGGAAACATGTGTTTGAGCACAGAGTTTGGTCAGGACAGAGAATGAACTTTTAATGGAGTGAATTGCTAACAGAGTGACAACTTTCAACTGGGAATTTAGGGTGTGGGGAATTAGGTGCAGAGGGGGAAGGAGGTGCTAAGTGATTTAAACCAAGGGACTATAAACTAATCCATTAACTTTTAAAACTTAAATTTTAAAAAAATACATAAAATAAAGTAATTACTAATTATTTCAAAATCAAGCTAAGTCCATTTACTAAATATAATCTAGATCTCAAATAATTCTGTTAGTCCTAGAAATAAACTACTGATAGATAAATAAATAAATAGACGGAACAGGCTGTATGTCGGGACTGTAATATGTGGGAGGTTGTCAACAGTGAGACAGTCCCAGATTACCACATCTGCAATAAATGTTCTGGCTTCAGAAACTCCGGCTCAGAGTCTTGAGCTGGAGTGCAAGTTAGAGACACTCCGACACATAAGGGAGGGGGAGGAATATCAGGATAGTTTTCTCCAGAGTACAGTCACACCTCAGAGAAAAGCACAGGTGCAGGAAGGGGAGAGTGTGACTGTTAGTCAGCAGAGTAGTGGGAACCTTGGGGAGATAAAGAAGGACATCGCACAGACACTGATCCTATCCAACAGGTATGAGGTACTTGATACCTGTGAGAATAAGGATGAAGGCTGCAGGGAAGAAACCCAGGATGCTAACCAATGGCACTGTGGAGCAGCAGGCAGTCCAAGGAGCGCGGGGGGGATCAGAATAGAAAGATTGTAGTCAGAGGATTCTATAATCAGGGGGATAGGTAGCATCCTCTGCAGTCGCGACCAAGAGTCCGGGAGTGTGTGCTGCCTACCTGGTGCAAGGGTAAAGGACATCTCTGAACAATTGGAGAGGAACTTGGAAAGGAAGGGGGAAGATCCAGTTGCCGTGGTCCATGTCGGCACGAACGACATAGGGAAGGAAAGGGAGGAGGTCCTGCTAAGGGAATATCAGGAGTTAGGAACTAAATTAAAAAGCAGGGCCTCACGGGTGGTAATCTCGAGATTACTACCCGCGCCACATGCTAATTGGCATAGGGATAGGCAGATCAGGAAGGTGAATGCTTGGCTGAAAGACTGGTGTGGGAAGGAGGGGGTTCCATTTCATGGAACACTGGCACCAGTGCTGGAACAGGAAGGAGCTGTACCATTGGGACGGGCTCCACCTGAACTGGAATGGGACCAGAGTCCTAGCAGAAAGGATAAATAGGGCGGTGGATAAGGCTTTAAACTAGCAAGGTGGGGGGAGGGATCTGGTAGCAATAACAAAAGCCTAAAAATAAAAGAAACAGGAGACGAGTCTAAAGGTCAGACCAGGAAATCTAATTGAACAGTTGTAACTGCTGTTCTCAAAAGGTGTATAAAGTAGGTTATCTGCTGAAACACAGAGGGTTGAAGCACAGAGCGCATTGTGAATGGAGTGGATCATGAACTGAGTGAGAACTTGAGAATTTGGTGAGAAGGGGAATTAGGTGTAGGTAAAGGACAGTGATAGAGAGGAGGAGCTCTGAGAGACCCGGAATAAAAGGGTAGGTTAATCGGGGTAAGTAAAGAGCAAATTAATAATAGAGTATCTAAAGGGAGTTTAGAAAAACAAAGGTTTCTAAATATAGTGGACGTGCAGCTGAGACCCACTGCGTGCAATCCCTGCGTCATGTGGGAACTTCAGGACGTTTCATGTGTCCTCGAGGGCCACATGTGCAGGAAATGCTGCCAGTTGCTTGAGCTCAAGCTGAGGGTTTCTAAGCTGGAGGGGCAGCTGAAATCATTGCAGAGTATCAGGGAGGCTGAAGGTTCCCTGGATTGTATGTTCCAAGAGGTGGTCACCCCACAGCCACAGAAAGTTCAGGTTAGCAAGTGGGTGGTCATCCAAAAGGGTAGGAAGAGACAGGCAGTGCTGGAATCTTCTGGGTGTGTGGCACTCTCAAACGGTATTCAGCATTGAAATACAGTAGTCATGATGGATTCAATAGTCAGGGGGACAGGCAAGCATTTCTGTGACCGTCGACGCGAGTCCCATATGGTGCGTTGCCTCCTTGGTGCCAGGGTAAAGGACATCACAGCGTGGGTGCAAGGCAACAGCCAGAAGTCATGGTCCAAGTGGGTGACATAGGAAAGAAAAGGGATGAGGTCCTGCGGCTAGAGTTTCAGAAGCTAGAGAGGAAGTTAAAAAGCAGGACCTCAAAAGGTAGTAATCTCTGGGTTACTTCCAATGCTACGCGCTAGTAAGTACAGAAATAGGAAGTTACGGCAGGTTATGCGTGGCTAGAGCCATGGTGCAGGAGGGAAAGCTTCAGATTCTTGGCACATTGGGACGAGTGCTGGGGCAGGAGGGATCTGTTCAAGACAGACGGATTGCACCTCAACAGAGCTGGGACTAATGTCCTCGTGGGGAGGTTCACCAGTGCTGTGGGGGAGGGTTTAAACTAATTTGGCAGGGGGATGGGCACCAGAAAGGAGAAACAAGTTGCGCGAAGGATTGGGAGAGATAGGTAGCATGAGGGTAAAAAATAGCATAGTATTAGGTGGGATCAGACTAAAAGAATACAAGTCTAAGGTAGGTTTAGAGTGCACATGTATAAACGCAAGAAGCGCGTGGTAAATAAGGTTGGTGAGCTGCAGGCGCAAATAGCCACATGGCAATATGATGTAGCAGCGATAACGGAGACCTGGCTCAAAAAAGGGCAGGATTAGGTACTAAATATTCCTGGTTACAATGTGTTCAGGAATGATAGGGAAGGAAATAAACATAAGATAAGAAATAGGAGCAGGATTAAGCCAAACGGCCCCTCGAGCCTGCTCCGCTATTCAGTAAGGTCATGGCTGATCTTCGACCTCAACGCCACTTTCCCGCCGAATCCCCATATCCCTTGATTTCCCTAGAGTCCAAAAACGAGGCGGGGGGGGGGGGGAGAAAGGAGGTGACAGTATTGATTAAGGAGAATATTGCAGTGCTGGAGAGAGAGAATGTCCTTAAGGGGTCAAGGACAGAATCTATTTGGTTAGAGTTAAGAAACAACAGAGGTGTCATTACACTACTGAGTGTATTCTATAGGCCACCAATTAGTGGGAAGGAGATAGGAGGAGCAAATTTGCATGGAAATTACAGAGATGTGCAAGAACCATAGAGTAATGATAATGGGGGACTTCAACCATCCTAATATAGACTGGGATAGTAATCGTGCAAAGGACAAAAAGGGGGAGGAATTTCTGAAGTGTATTCAGGAGAACTTTCTTGATCGTTATGTTTCCAGCCCAATGAGGAAGGAGGCATTGCTGGATCTGGTCCTGGGGAATGAGGTGGGTCAGATGGAGCAAGTGTCAGTGGGGGAACATTTCGGGAACAGTGATCATTGAATCATAAGGTTTAGATTAGTTATGGAAAAGGATAAGTAGCAATTTAGAGTAAAAATACTTAATTGGAGGAGGGCAAATTTCAGTGGGTTGAAAATGGATCTGGCCCAGTTAAATTGGGATCAAAGATTGGCAGGCAAAACTGTAATTGAACAATGGGCGGCCTTTAAAGAGGAAAGAGCTCGGGTACAATCTAGGTACATGCCCACGAGAGGGAAAGGTAGGACAACAAAAGCCAGAGCTCCCTATATGATCAAAGAGATAGAGAGTAGGATGAACCAGAAGAAGGGGGCATATGACAGATGTCAGGTTGATAATACAAATGAGAACCAGGCTGAATATAGAAAGTACAGAGGAGAAATGAAAAAAGAAATAAGGGGGGCAAATAGAGAGTCTGAGAATAGACTGGTGGCTAACACAAAACAGATGCAAAAGTCTTCTACAGATATATAAACAGTAAACAGGTAGTAAGAGGAGGGGTACAGCTGATTAGGGACCAAAAAGGAGATCTATGCATGGAGGCAGAGGGCATGGCTGAGGTACTAAATGAGTACTTTGCATCTGTCTTTACCAAGAAGATGCTGCCAAATTCACAGTAAGAGGAGGGTAGTTGAGATACTGGATGGGCTAAAAATTGATAAAGAGGAGGTACGAGAAAGGCTGGCTGTATGTGAAGTCGATAAGTCACCCGGTCCAGATGGGATGCATTCCAGGTTGCTGAGGGAAGTAAGGGTGGGAATTGAAGAATAACACGGTGGAACTGGAGGCAATGATCCGGTAGCAAGGAACCAGATGCAGTAGGAATAACAAACATGTCTACAAAAAGAACAGGACTGGCAACGAAATATTGCATGTTCTAACATAAATCAGAAAAGACAGGGAAGGAAGGAAGGAAGGAGGAGGGGGATGGAGTGGCTGTAATAATTAGAAATAACATAACGGCAGTAGAAAAAAGGGACATAAATAACAGAAGGATAGAGATAGAATCCATATGGATTGAAATAAAAGATAAGAAGGAATCGAAAAACATAATACGGGTATAACTACAGACCACTTCATAGTGGAAAGGAGGTGAAGGAAGATATATGTAAGCAAATAATCAAAAAAGCTTTTTTTAAAATTCGTTCATGAAAAGTGGGCGTCGCTAGCAAGGCCGGCATTTATCGCCCATCCCTAATTGCCCTTGAGAAGGTGGTGGTGAGCCGCCGCCTTGAACCGCTGCAGTCCGTGTGGTGAAGGTTCTCCCACAGTGCTGTTAGGAAGGGGGTTCCAGGATTTTGACCCAGCGACGATGAAGGAACGGTGATATATTTCCAAGTCGGGATGGTGTGTGACTTGGAGGGGAATGTGCAGGTGGTGTTGTTCCCATGTGCCTGCTGCTCTTGTCCTTCCAGGTGGTAGAGGTCGCAGGTTTGGAAGGTGCTGTCAAAGAAGCCTTGGTGAGTTGCTGCAGTGCATCTTGTGGATGGTACACACTGCAGCCACATTGTGCCGGTGGTGAAGGGAGTGAATGTTTAGGGTGGTGGATGGCGTGCCAATCAAGCGGGCTGCTTTGTCCTGGATGGTGTTGAGCTTCTTGAGTGTTGCTGGAGCTGCACTCATCCAGGCAAGTGGAGAGTATTCCATCACACTCCTGACTTGTGCCTTGTAGATGGTGGAAAGGCTTTGGGGAGTCAGGAGGTGAGTCACTCGCCACAGAATACCCAGCCTCTGACCTGCTCTTGTAGCCACAGTATTTATGTGGCTGGTCCAGTTAAGTTTCTGGTCAATGGTGACCCCCAGGATGTTGATGGTGGGAGATTCGGCGATGGTAATGCCGTTGAATGTCAAGGGGAGGTAGTTAGACTCTCTCTCGTTGGAGATGGTCATTGGCTGGCACGAATGTTACTTGCCACTCATGAGCCCAAGCCTGGAAGTTGTCCAGGTCTTGCTGCATGCGGGCTCGGACTGCTTCATTATCTGAGGGTTTGCGAATGGAACTGAACACTGTGCAATCATCAGCGAACATCCCCATTTCTGACCTTATGATGGAGGGAAGGTCATTGATGTAGCAGCTGAAGATGGTTGGGCCAAGGACACTGCCCTGAGGAACTCCTGCAGCAATGCCCTGGGGCTGAGATGATTGGCCTCCAACAACCACTACCATCTTCCTTTGTGCTAGGTATGACTCCAGCCACTGGAGAGTTTTCCCCGATTCCCATTGACTTCAATTTTACTAGTGCTCCTTGGCGCCACACTCGATCAAATGCTGCCTTGATGTCAAGGGCAGTCACTCTCACCTCACCTCTGGAATTCAGCTCTTTTGTCCATGTTTGGACCAAGGCTGTAATGAGGTCTGGAGCTGAATGGTCCTGGCAGAATCCAAACTGAGCATCGGTGAGCAGGTTATTGGTGAGTAAGTGCCGCTTGATAGCACTGTCGACGACACCTTCCATCACTTTAGCAAAATAGAAACATAAGAACAGGAGTAGGCCATTCAGACCCTCGTGCCTGCTCCGCCATCTGATAAGATCATGGCTGATCTGTGATCTAACTCCATATACCTGCCTTTGGCCCATATCCCTTAATATCTTTGGTTGCCAAAAAGCTATCCATCTCACATTTAAATTTAGCAATTGAGCTAGTATCAATTGCCGTTTGCGGAAGAGCGTTCCAAACTTCTACCACCCTTTGTGTGTAGAAATGTTTTCTAATCTCACTCCTGAAAGGTCTGGCTCTAATTTTTAGACTGTGCCCCCTACTCCTAGAATCTCCAACTAGTGGAAATAGTTTCTCCCTATCCACCCTATCCGTTCCCCTTAATATCTTATATCTTTGCTGATGATTGAGAGTAGACTGATGGGGCGGTAATTGGCCGGATTGGATTTGTCCTGCTTTTTGTGGACAGGACATACCTGGGCAATTTTCCACATTGTTGGGTAGATGCCAGTGTTGTAGCTGTACTGGAACAGCTTGGCTAGAGGCGCAGCTAGTTCTGGAGCACAAGTCTTCAGTACTACAGCCGGGATGTTGTCGGGGCCCATAGCCTTTGCTGTATCCAGTGCACTCAGCCGTTTCTTGATATCACGTGGAGTGAATCGAATTGGCTGAAGACTGGCTTCTGTGATGGTGGGAATATCGGGAGGAGGCAGAGATGGATCATCCACTCGACACTTCTGGCTGAAGATGGTTGCAAGCGCTTCAGCCTTGTCTTTTGCACTCTCATGCTGAACCCCGCCATCATTGAGGATAGGAATGTTTACAGAGTCTCCTCCTCCTCCTGTTAGTTGTTTAATTGTCTATTAGCCTTTATCTCAAGGGGGCTGTAATACAATGGAGAGGAGGCGATGTTTCAGCTGTACAAAGACTTGGTCAGGCCCCATCTGGAATACTGTGGATCTCAATAGCTTAGACATGGTGATGGGTTTTCACTCAAGCCAGACACCCAGCTGGCCAAAAAAAGCAGTTAGACAGCACTTTTTAAAAAATTAATATTTAAAGCCTTTCCCCAAGCCACATAACATGCATTAATTCAACAGCTGTTATCGAAAATAATGGTGTTAAGCTACAATGTTAAACACATTTAGTCTGAAGAGTCAGTTTACAGCTCACTTGGCTTGTCTGTCCATGCTGGCAACTCTCAGGTTTTCCCATCTAGAATTGAGCAAAGTCATCTGCTCTCGGATTTCATTCTCCTCCTCTTCTGTCAAATTGCCCTGTGCAATGAGCTGGTTTCCAGCCTGAAGTACATTACCCACGTTACTCTGGTGTGCAGTCAACTCCATCATAAACCCCTGGGCCAGGAAGGAAGGATGAGAACGGCAGTTAAATGGGGGCTACATGTTTAACATACTCCACCCGTGGGTGAGAAAAATAATCATACCCACCAATCATTCTATATCCAATAACGTAAGTCACTCTGATGCACAAGGGTAACCTCAGCAAGTATGTTAGTATATCTTAGGTTCACAGATGTTGTGCTTTGGCTAATTCCATTTTAAAACAATTGGGTAGTAATCTTGAGATTACCACCAGTGAGGTCCAGTTTTTTTAATTTAGTTCCTAGCTTCTGATATTCTCTTAGCAGGACCTCTTCCTTGTTCTTCCTTATGTCATTGGTGCCGACATGGACCATGACAACTGGATCCTCCCCCTCCCTTTCCAAGCCTCCCAGTCCAAATTGCAAATTTTATGGAACAAAATAAAATTGGTTTAAGATCCCAGAAATGTATTTCTGTAACTTCAAAAAAGCTATCAAACAGCACCATCTTTTCATCCATTATTAGCACAGTATCCCAGATTCTTTGATAAAGGCATTAGATTCTAGATATAGACATTCTACAGTCTTCCTCAATGGGGTAAATCAAATTGTTTTTCCAGAAAGTCATTCTACTGCAACACTCTCCTGGAGATTTCAGATGGTCATTTTCATTTTTTTTAAATATAAAGAAATATTTAATTTCTTACTGCTAGGCATTTTCTCTGCTAAAGGCAATGGTTAACATGTTTATGTAAAATTCCTTTCTATGCCATTGTGACACAGGTACTAACCCATTTAATTTTAAACCCCAAGGAGTTTGATCCATGTGGGGATGGGAAAGCTTGTAAGAGCCCTGTGACTATGTCACCATGTTAAGGGTCATGCATGGGGATTCAAGTGAAACACTTCAGGCCTCCAATGTTTTAAACTCTACTATCTTAATTAGACAACCAACACAGACATACGCATATCAATTCAACCACTGATACATCGGACATGTTATACGTTTCTTCACCCACCAGTATTGCAGCAGCACATTAAAGAAGAGAAAATTTGAAATGCTTTGTAAAGAAAGAACTTGCATTTATATAGCACCTTTCCTAGCCTCAGAATGTTCCAAAGCGCTTCACAGCAAATTAAGTTTTCTTTGATTATGTAGTCACTGTTGTAATGTATGACGCGGCAGCCAATTTGCACACAGCAAGATCCCACAAACAGCAATGGGATAAATGACCAGATAACCTTTCTGCAAAGCAGGCAGCATTTTGTATACAAGCTCTACACAGAAAGGTTTACTGCGCTGGAAAAGGGAGCACTTGGCTCGCGAGCAAGTATTAAAGATTTCCTATTTATTGTATACAGGTAGAGGAGTGGAGGCAAAACCTCTGGAGCCATTCAAGCAGCAGTAAGATTTTGTGATGGATGAACCATAGGTTTCCATGGATGGACATCTAGGTCAGGCAAATGACCACCTTCATTTATGCTTATCTTTGTGAAATTATATTTGAATGTTGTTTTCCTTTTGCCCCCAAACCAAAACTTGTTCTGAAATTTTATTAAAGCAAATTGGTCTCCCATAGTGTTTACAATTTATTTTAAAAGTCTGCTGGTTTCCCACTCTAATTCTTTCCATTTCTTTCTCTCTGTCTTTAAACATCTTCCACTCTGTCTCCCTATCTCTCTCTCATATACAGTTTCTCTTGTTGTCATACGTACTAGTGAACACTCAAGCTACTTTGGGAGTCACATCCACACGGATTTATACTCTGCATTTTGCTTTCACCTTCCTTTTTGGCTAATGTTATAAGATCTAATCTATGGACTGGTGTCTGCCAATCCATTGTGAGTTAACTTTTTGGAATAAGCATGACATTAAAGCTAGTAACTCTCTCTTGGCTGATATGGATGATTATAAGTGTTTTAAGTTTTCTGTTGCCACGTGAATCACAATGAAGTTATGCTAATCATACAGTCTTCATGACATTTATTTCACTGGCACATTTCACAGCTGGTGAAAAACTAGGCCAACATTTAGTGTTCGCCTTTTGAGAACAGAGTCACTTTTGATGTCAGTAGAATGCAGAGCACCACCGAAGAGTGTGGAGGGACAGAGTCACCAGTGTGTGCAGCACCACTGGTTACTTTGTGTTTACCAGGACTGCAGATATTAGAAAAGGTAATAGAAGCAAAAGTGACTGCTGCTGCTCCCATGGTTGTTGTTTAGCCCTTTACCAATTTACAAGCAAGCCCTTTCATCTACTAATATTCTCAGTATTACAGTGACTCCTGCGACTTGCAGCCCAAGATCACCACACTGCACAGCGTGTCAAAGAAAAAACAGAGCAGCATAAATTAACACAATCACATTTTAAATAATGAAACACATCTCCGCATCATAAACTATTTTCCCTTTTACTTTGCGAATATATAGTTAAAATTATACGCTGATGCTTAATAGGACAGAATTTAGCAAAAGAGTGACATGGGTCGCCACATTTTCAACATAAGGGAGAAAAATAAAAGCATTAGGTCATTAAAATCATAACATTCGTAGCATAAAAGTACAAACTGTCAGAAAGAAATAAAAATAGTTACAACTCACACGGTGTTTTAGCAAGAGAAAGAACTGTTTCAGTTTATGTGAGGATTTAATAGAACAACCCGAGGACAGTTTTCAGAAAACACCCCCTTGGAATCCTCAATTTTTCTCTGATTATTTTAGAATATCATATTAAAAGAAAACTTTTATAGTCTTGTACAATTGTTGTCATTAGAACAAAATATTTTCTGGCGGCACCAATGTTTAAGTGTTTGTCTTAAGTGTGATGTTTGGAGAGCAGGGGAGTGGATGGAAGTCTATGTAAATATTTAGCATTTTCACATCCACTTCAAGATGTGTGCAACCTAAATATGTAAGCAAATGGACCATTCCCAGAACACTAATGTAGCTCCCAAAAGCTGGATCAAGAGTAGTACAAGCCTAGAAGCATCTCACCCACCTATCAGTTCTTGCTTGATCAGGAGAGAGAAGGGGAGAAAGAGCAAATAACTACTCCCACACGCAGACGGTAGTATTGCTTAAACTGCTGTCATGGAAATCTCAACAATTTCTATTTTTACAAGCCACTTGAAGATAAAGCATCATTGTCAAAAGCCATTCATTAAACCTTTTATCTACTTTTTTCCTTCCCTCTGTGAAGCGCCTTGAGTCATTTTCTACATTAAAAAGGTGCTATATAAATGCAAGTTGTTGTAATGCAGAATCTGTGCTTAAAACAAACCTTTCTGAACTCTGTGTACGTTCAGATTTGTAAGAAACCCAGCCAGCAATTAAAGTGACCTTGTGGAAAGTCCAAATAAAGTGAGTTTTGCAAGCAGCAACGGTACATTTCACTGGACCAGACATATTTACAATAAGAACATGTATTAGTTCCTTTTGTATACTCAGGTAAAATGGGTTTAACAACATAAGTACTGGGACTTGTTTCATGGAATCTAACTTAGAGGATTTAAGAAACAGCATAAAAGCAGCTAAAATCAAAGACAATTGGCTTGGTCCTTTGAAAGCACTTTGTTTATTCATTAATAAATGTTAACTGCAATGTATTTTATTTCTCTCTAACAAAGGTTTAACTATCTGAGAGTATAAGGCCAAAGCCTACAAAATGTAAGCCCAAAAGTTCCCAATCCACTCGCAGCATCTTTGCATACCTCATGGATGTGAAACTGCTCCTTCACCTCCTCAACATCAGAGGAGATGTCATCTTGCATCTGAAGAGTGTCCTCAGCTGACAATAGCCACGTTAGAACCTCCTCCAGAACTGCCTGGTAACTATCCAAGTCCACCTCCATCTCAGTCACTGTGCTGGGAGTTTCTGCCCGAGAGCTCAGTGTCTCCTCTTCTGAGGTTACATTCTAATCAAAGAATAGAAAAATAATCTCTTAAGTTGGTAGTTATTCATTTGTAAGTTAAGAACTTTGGATCATCTAAATGATCGAATAAAGCTTCAATTGGCTCAGGGGACTGTACAGCTGCGTCCCATGATGCCTCAAAGGCCCACAAATAATCTGCATATATCTCAAGTCACTGACAGGAACAGATTCTGGTGTTCTGATTTAGGATTTACACACTTGGGGGGCTCCAGAGATAACGGTGCGGGAGCCGGAAGAGAAGCCATTGCAGGAGATTCTCTGGCTACGACTGGATAGATAGGAATGGAACTAGGCCAGCACAGACCCACCCAGCTGGACGATGGAGGAGAGGCATTACAGGAGAATGGTGTGGTCAACCGTGTCAAAGGCTGCAGACAGGTTGAGAAGGATGAGGAGGGATACTTTATCATGGTCACAGTCACATAGGACGCCATTTGTGACTTCGAGAAGGGCCATTTCAGTACTGTGACACCCTACTTTAAGGCTGTTTGCTTAATAAAGGCTCACTACCTCCCACTTTCTACAATTAAAGCCAAAATGCTATAACCAATTGCAAACAGTAACCAGTCTAACACAGTACCCCATGAGGATCAAAATTTCTAATTTACCCAAGATTAATAACTCAGCATTATGGCCATCACCATCCTTAGATCACTCAGGTATGCTAGTCTCTAGCATCTCTCTACGAGGATTAAATGAATAGCAAAAAAGTTACTAGAAACAAAAAAGATTCCCCAGTCTAAAATCTAAACTGTACACGGGCTTGCGTTCAGCAACATGTGTGCCTGTCTCAGAGCCGTGCTCGACAGGAGCGCATCAGCAGAATAAGCCCGATAATGTTGAGGGATTCATCTGGGACCAGTATTCCAGTTGAGCGAGGATTTCTGGGGTGAGATTAGTAATTCACTAGTCTCACTCCAGAACTCGTACCACAGTGTACTTCACTAACTGCATGATAACAGGGAGTCCCATACCTGCTGACTGGATAACGGACCCTGTGCACATTCGACTTTGTACTGCCTCGGCAGAGTCTCCACTTCACGAATGTCCTCCATAGTGACTTGTTGAGGGAGCACCTCAAATAAAGAGGTTACGTACATAATGATGGATTTTTTGTCAGGCAGGGAAACAGCAATATCTGCATAAAAACATAACATAAATCAGAAACAGAGACCTAGACAAACACCGCAGAGATGTAAAAATAAAAATGTAGTTTATTCAAGCCTCTACTTGGTGTCAAACGTTCATAGGGACCGGACCCTCTTCAAAAAGGAACTGAAATTCAGCATCCTACACAAACCCTCTAATGTTTTTACCAGACTTTCTCCAAATGGCCACCTTTGAAGAGCTATAGAAAGTGCACTAAAATGAAAGGGGGGGGGGGGGGGGGAGGGGAGGGCGTGACTTCAATTTCACACAGAAGAGTTTGATTTGTTTCTTTATATTAGCAAGAGTGATGCACAAATATTACAGGTTTCAAAGCCCAAAAGTACAACAGTAAGAGGGTACTTCATAAGCCAATGCTAAATCCATTCACCTGAAGGATAAAAATTTTGCAAATCCATACTTGAACCAGATTGAACTCACTTTATAACCAATGGATCTTGCACTCAAAACAGCACACAGCTGCAGCATATTGTTTCTGAAGAAAGATTTGCTCAATACAAGGGTACTATCAACATCTATGGCAAATTTTCAGAGACATATGTACAATATCCCAAAGGGAAAGTAAATAAGCTGCAGACTTCACCACTCTTAAACTAAAGCCTTGCTCATTCAAAAGGAGACAATATTTGGCCAGGAGCAGCATTGCTCTACCACATGTCACGCTGGGGTCCAACCAAGAAATGGTGCAACTCATACCAAGTGTAGCTTGTGTACTTACATATCACACAGCACTGCGATTCACATCCTAAACTATAGGGCTAACAAGTGAACACCTTAACCACTATCGAGGCACTCAAAAAATAACTTTCAAGGTGCGGTGAACACAGTGGGTTATGCACGATCCGTCGGATTGGGTGCAGTAACCTCGTGGTTATGGTACTAGACTAGCAACCCAGAGGTTGAGAGTTTAAATCCCAGTTGCATTCAATAAATTTGGTAATTTGTGGGTTGGCATAAAAAAAAATGACCAGGATGGATTGTCATAAAAACCCAACTGGTTCACTAGTATCTGGGTTACATGTGACTCCAGTCCCACACTATGTGGTTCACTCTTAATATCAACTAGGGACGGGCTAATCCAAACTCAAATGATGGAATGAAAGACTCCTCAATGGGTTCAGGGTACTAAATGGAATCAGTGCTTCATTAATATTAGCTTACAGCATAAAATGGCTCAAATTTTGGCATCAGGTGTCAATTTCAAAGATAACAGGTGTGAGAAAAAGAACTTCAGCACACTGCTGCTGTGACGTGCTCTACTGGGTTAGTGCTATGGCACAAGGTTGCAGCAGAGTACAGAAAACACTACTCTATACTGACCCACAATACATGGAAATGTTGGTTGTCCAATAGGCAATGCTCCTCAGCTCTAGTCTCTGACCATACATTCCTGCGCAGCCTATCACATCTTTTTTATTGCTATCACTATGGTGATTGCACCTCCTGAGTTTTCTTTTTTAATCTGTTCCTGGGCAGTGGGTGACACTGGCAAGGTAGAATTTATTGCTCATCCTAGATGCCCTAAGGACATTAAAAGTCAAAATATCGAGCATGGGGCTGGAGTAATGTGTAATCCAGACCAGGTGGGGGCAGCAAGCTCCCCTCCCTGTTGGACATGAGCGAACCAGTTGAGTTTTTACAACAATCCATGGTCAGTTTCTGGTCCCAGCTCACAAATGACCAGAGTTATTGAATTCAATTTCACAACTATTTATTTTATTTCTTCTCAGCTCCAAATACATCACCTATCCACTCTGTATTGAAATCAAGACTCTTGCACCTTTCTTACTCTAACTTAGGGCCTGCTTTGGGACTCCCTCTCCTTGTTGTTTGTTCCTCCTACAATCTACATGCTTTTAACCCCACCCCCCCCCCCCCACCTTGGTGTCACCCAATCATTACTACTTAATTTATCTCACCTCTCCTTATCTTTTCAACCTTGATGTTCTGCACTATGGGCCTTTGGTCCTTCATCTAGGTTTAATATTAATCACGCCAATCAGTTCTAACTGGTGAAAAGCTGCTAAGTTACAAATGTAAGATTTTTCCTGGTAAAATAGAAATACTACAATCATATTCTCTGCCACAGTCACTGCTTACATTGGTCCATGATATTAAGCAAAGCTGAAACTACCCTTACCAAAGCAACTTCGAACCTAGCTATTTGCCAGTATGTGATGAGGCTCTCTACAAACACCTCACTTGAAGCAGATACGACTTTAAATTCACACTATTTACTGATCCTAGAAGCATCACTTCAGATTGGCACCACCAGAACTCCTACAAAATTGACATTTAATATCTCCAGGATACAGAACTCCAGCTAGTCATTTATGGACCAAGACTGAATTCCTCTGACTTGTAGCTTTCTTACATACAGGTGCCAGATTTGACTAAATTGTTGAAATACTCAATAACTTCCCCCGGAGGTGCATCTCAGTGCTGAGACTATCTGGCGCACCCACCAATTACCTTTTATCTTTCATATTTTACCATACAGACTGTATTTTACTATTGAGTGCAACGCAAGATTATCACAAGAAGAATGAAGCAGAAAGTTAGAAGAAATGTTTTCACACAGAGGGCTATTAGAACATGGATTGCATTACCACAAGTGGCTATTGAGTAACAATCTACAATAGCATTTAAAAAGGAACCGGATAAGTATTTGAAAATTAAAATATTAAAGGATAAAAGGAAATGGACAGGGAAATGGGATTACAATGATCCAAATGGCCTCTTTTTGCATTGTAATTTCTAGATTCGATAACCCACGATCTACACCTTGACCAGTTATCTTGGACAGAACTTGCTCACTACATGACTATGTGTTACATATTTTTCATGTAAAAGAAATTTTAAAAGGTTTAAAGCAAAATACAGCAGATGCAGGAAATCAGGAGGGTTTTGGCAAAGGTTCATAGATCTGAAACATTAACCCTACCTTTTTGTTGGGCAAGGGTATTAAGAGTTACGGAGCCATGGCCGATAGATGGAGTTAAGATACAGATCAGCCATGATCTAACTGAATAGCGGAACAGGCTCGAGGGGCTGAATGGCCTACTCCTGTTCCTACCTTCCTCTCTCCTCAGATGCTGCCTGACCTGCTGAGTGTTTCCAGCATTTTCTGTTTTAATTTTTTTTTAAACTTGCTGCTTTATAAATCTCAAATAATCCAATGTAGTACTCAAGAAATGAACACTTGCTTGTGACCGAAACTATATTTCAATTCCATTGCCCAACATTCAATGGAGTTTACCAAAATACTTAAAGTGTATCAAAAGGACAGTAGTTAGAATACCAACAATACAGATGAAAAACATTAGTTTAAAAATGCCCATTTTCAATGACAACAAAACAGGTTATACAGCTATTTCATAAAATGACAACGGTGATTGTTGGTCCTTTGCGTTTGAATGAAATGATACTGTTCCCGTGAAATGGAAGGCAAGGTCAATACAGAATACATCTTGCATCATTCTTTATCGCAATCTCTAACAGGGGAGGTGGCCGCGTCAGTGCTACTTTGCAAAAAACATTCTGTAAATGAAATTTCTCAAGGCTGAAAACAATTAGTCAAGCATTTGGAACACCACAAATTTAGGGAATTATTTAGAATGACTAAACTCTCCATGGATGTATTTAATCATCATCATTGTGACATTTGTACCTCAACTGCCCTCACCTTACATTGCACTTGAGCAGCTCATTTCAGAGTTACAGGAAGCCATGAAATTTATGGCATCCATTACAAATCATTTGAGATTTCACAGGAAAATCACTTTGCCTTGGGTAATCTTTTCAAAAACCCTGGATGCATGGCATTAAAACAATGTTGGATTCGCACATATCGACACCTTATTTTGTTAGTAATGAAACCTCCAAATTTACAAGGCTACAGCTTATAAATGGAATCCAAACTTTGTCACTAAATGCAGAATCATGAATAGTCCAGCAAAAAAATACCATCACTTCCCCATCTTCTACCATAAAACTGGAGATAGACAAGAATGCAAATAAAACACAATAACTGCCAAGAAAAGGCCACACTTTTCTACAGAAATTACCAAGCTAAATTCCTCTGACCAAGTGCACTCTTCCCAAGTGTAAGACATAATCCCACATACAGATTTTACAGCTTTCAATGAATAAAATAGGATTGTGTGTTTAAACACACAATCCTATTTTAGGCCAACGCAACAGAGAAATATTCCAGAGGACAGTTTTATGAGCAAAGTCCCTTTTGGCCAGCACTGTAAATGTATGGGAAATTAAATACACACAAGGGCTCACTGTAACCAATCTAGGCCACTTAAACTGTTCAAAATAACTCTTACTGATTATTACAAAGTTCTTTTTGCCAAGTCAAATGTTAGTTTGAAAATGGTAAACAAAAAGTTGCAAAATTAGAGACAGCAATTTAGGGGTACGCTCCAATCTAGTGCACTCACTGTTCCTGCCACCATCTCCTCTACACGGAGGAGACCAAAAGGAAATTAGGCGTCCACTTTATCAAGCGTCTCCGCAAGTGCAACCTTGACCTCCATGTGGCTCACTACTTTAAGTCTCCTTGTGATTGGTATAGCTGGAGAATCTCACCCCAATGCCTTTTTCTCATTTTTCCAACCTTGCTAAAACGTCTATTTATTTTTTAATATTCAGTTCTGATGAGGAGTGTACACCCAAAACATAACCATGTTTTCTATTTACAGATGCTGACCTCCTGTGTATTTCCAGCTTTTTCTATTTTTATTATAAAATTAGGTTGGGTTTTACATCATGACCTGGGTCATGAACTGACTGTGGCCAACCTACTCCAAGGCCTCTGTTAATGCACTGTGAGGTGGTATATGAAAGTGCCTCAGTAACTACTTTCTTCTACCTCCAAATCTCCCTCCTCCCCCCCGCCTCTTTTCAGTAACAATGCCAAGATCAGAAGCACAGCAGATTAGATGACTGAAACTTTGTGGCGCTACTTGGTCTCACCCATTTATATAATTCAGAATGAATTCTTACCGCTTGTGCAATCCACCTGAGCCAGGCTCGCTAACACTAAACTATAGCTTACCTTCAGGGTCCAGCAGTTTTTCTATTCCTAGGTGCTTTTTAGCCATATTAAAAGCATGCTCCAGCCGCCCCATTGCTGACATCTTTGTAACTTTATCCCAGCTGAACAAACCTGGTCTGGAAGAGAGACATGGTTTTAAAACAATGCTCAAACGAGAAACAAAATGACAAAGGGGGATAATTTTAAGTTATAAACAAAGTATGATGGGCACTGCCTAGATCTCTGAGCAATTGCCCCACATGGTATGGCACTGAGCCACATAGTGCCAGCAAGGTTCCAGCTTCAGTCCCTGATCTGTGCTCAATTTCAGCTAGTGCAGCCAAGGAGACGCTACAATTGGAGATCACTAAGCACCATCACCAGTCTCACCCCCACGGAAGTACATGTGTGGATGCCAGGTAATGGCAGGACTGTGCTCAGCTGGGATGACCCTCCAGTGGTCAAATAGCCGACAAGCACTTACTGATGAAGTAAAGAGAAGAGGAATAAACATTCATGATACTGACTGCATCCTCTTACTATACAGTATACATTATACAGCAACTTAAAAAGCAACGGTTCAGTTGAGTGGTTTATATTTATTGGATAATTGCATGCTACGGCAAAGTGGGGGTGGAGAGAGAAAGAGGAATAAAGGGAGCTGCTTTCCATACTTCTGACATTTATTTTTCAATTAAGGTTCACATTAGTTTCTTATAACTATAGTAAGTGCAACATAAAAAGTCCACTAAGTGGGCAAGAACCTCTCCCTATTAAGATCCTAAAAAGTTTCAAAAGCAAAAGTTTATTATATATTAATTTACTGCCAATACAGTAGATCTGGGTCATTTCCTCTCTTACAGTTGGGGTGAATTTTGAGTGAAAGTAACACTAACTTACCCACTGTCTGTTTAAATTCATACAAGCAAAAACATAATTCCTTACAGTCCCACATAATATCTTCTGTGTTATGTACAAACCAAAGCTCACAATAAAGAGGATCTTTATCCTAAATAGCAGTTATCAAATGTAATAAAATCAGCAGGTATTTGGGCACCATGCAACTGCCAACAAAAAACTCTAGCTCCCATGATGGCACAGCAAGTTTATCGAGCAAGTAGCCGAGTTCCACAACCCAATAAGTTTCAGGTTCGATCGCTGGTTTGTGTTAAATTAGATGATCTCAGCCAGCTAATATTTGGGACGCTACAACTGGAACTGGATTTGGGAGGGAAAAAACTGGCAAGGGGTCTCACTTCTATCCAATGACCACTGCTGGATGCGAATGGGTGTGGATGTCGGGTGGAGGCAGAGCTGGGCTCGGCTATGATGCCTCCACAGTTGAATAGCCTGCCAACATCTATCATCAAGACCTGCCCATCAATAATGGCATCTTGGACACCAACTCCTGTGCAGGAGAAAGGAGGGGGAAAAAAAGCCAGATTCTAAAAACTTGAACTCCATCTAACAAATCAGACAAACATTATGCTTTTGGACTTTTGGCACTCAATGTGAGGAAAATGAGCTAAAAAGCCACTTCACAAAGGGAGCCTTCACTCCCTACAAACCAGATGCCCAATAACTAGGTAATAACTGTATCGAGCCCAAGGTTTGAACAGAAATCCCAGCCACTGTACTCGGCATACCGGCTATATCACGTGGCCTCACATGATTTCTAGGGGAATCAAGGGATATGGGGATCGGGCGGGAAAGTAGAGTTGAGGTCGAAGATCAGCCATGATCTGATTGAATGGCGGAGCAGGCTCGAGGAGCCGTATGGCCTACTCCTGCTCCAATTTCTTATGTTCTTAGGTTCTATGAACAAGGAAAGCAATAGGACTGTGGTTTAGCCTATAAGCTACCAAACAGATTTAGTAACAGTAAATAGATAAGTAGACAGTATCAAAACAAACAGATCTGCAGTAATCTACAAACTTAATTACTCTTCCTCAGATATATAAAAGAAGTTGTGTCTCCTGCACTAAAAATCAAGTAAAACTTAGCCTGAACCAAAGACCCTGATCATAACCTTACATGGGCATTTGCTAACCTTTCACAGGGATTTGCTGCTAACTTTCCATGGAACCCCTTTGTCCCCTTCTCTCTACAGTGGCTGCAAAAGGACCGAAAAACTGATCTGGGACTTGGATCTAATTTCAAAATCCTCTATAGTTTGACTGGAACAAAGGAAATGAACAATGTATCTCTCAAACTCAAATAAAGCTTCCAATCAAACATATATTTTAAATGACACAAAATATGTTTGTATTTCAATTGAATGGGTTGGCCCCTATGCCTGGGAACAAATTAACCTGTTCCAAACAAAAACTTTAGATAAACTGTGAGATGTTCCTTCATCCAAGAACAATGGTAACAATAAACATTTGGATATCCATGCCTTCCTGAATTATAAGGCTGATGTGCATTAGCCAGATTGGGTCATTCTTCAATTGAACCTGGTTTTAACCATTATGACCCTCACCAAAAAGGAAGTAAATAACAGCACAGAGAAAAATGGTTCAGTTTTGTCAGAAGGAAAACATAATACATTACAATTCTGAAATAGTGTAACGACAGATCAAATTGAATTTTAATTTGCAACTACATTCACAAAAAAATCCATCCTTCTTCTTTTAACAAGTCTTTCTATCAACCAGCTACCTGACTATCCAAGTTTTTTTTTAACAAGTAGAAAGAGACAAGGCAATGGGTTTAAAAGTAAAATTTCAACTAGTAATCATTTGGTGTCACAGATAATATCTGGATCAAACAAACCTCTGGTACAAGTAGCATAGTATCCTAGTACACATCTACTTGTCTAATTATTGACTGATACCTACTTGTGTCTATGAAGAATGGCATTGAAAGCAAGTCCATCAGCCCAGCTGGTTGTAAAATTCAGAACGTTAACTTGTTTGTAGGGTCGGGTTGACTGGCGGACCCAGCTCAACAGAATCTTCTCACTGTTTGTCTGCTGCAGATCTGACATTATAGCTTTCATTATATCTTTGACCTGTACCAAATAATATATAATTAGCCAAGTTAAAACAACTCGTGAGAGGTTAAAGTTAGACCACTTCAATCTCTGGCAGAAGCTAGGGAAAGAAAAATATCTGTTCAGCCGGCTCAACCATTAGGTGCACATTTAGTACCCACAGAGACCATTTCACTCTCTCTATCTGCTGTCTATTACGCTTCAGTCAAGTCTACCTTCACTGCTCTGGATGGTGATCGATTCATACGTGAGGAGTTACTCTTTAAAGTTTAGCTGGTGGCTTCCTTAGTTTCAGGTGCAGAAGCTGCATCAGAACCCTTCAGTAGATAAACAACCGATGGATTGAGCTTGTAACTGTTTACTCACCTGCCAGTGTAGAATGATACTCCAAATAAGCCCAAGTGTCAGTTTATGGTTTCCATCGACAATATCAGTTCCCCCTATATTTACCAGCTCCACCTAGGGGAGGGAAGGAAAAGGAGTGAATTTTACATCACGATAGAAACTAAAATCTTTTAAGATTCACTAAGTTTTACATCTCAAAAGTTAATCTCAAAGGACAGCAACATTTAAAGTTCATCTCAAAGGAGAGCTACTACGTTATACTGGAATGTTCTTACAAAGAACCGGCACGGGCTCGATGGGCTGAATGGCCTCCTTTGTTGCTGTAACCATTCTTGATTCTGCTGAATCAAAGAACTCACATTAGCGACCGTGTGCAAGTCTTCAATTGCTGGTTGGAGATGCACACATCAGAGAACCAGCCAGATAGTTATGAACAGAAAATCACCAGTATTTTAAGGTTAAATCTATCACTCCACTTTTATCAAATGATTTCATAAGCTATAAAGTTAGCATGCATTCCTTGAACTGATAGTTTAACGTACTAACCAGAAATGGCATTACATTTTTTAAATCTTCACATGATTTTAATTTTCCTTCTAAAATACTGTAATTATAATCCATTGCTGATTTTCTTTTGAAAGGGTAATTTGAAAAGTTTAATAGTGTTTAATTCTGCTTGCTGCCTCTAAATTAGGCTATAATGCTCATTATTCAGGAAAAAAGTACATGCACATTGTGAAGTCACTATGGCTTGTCACTGTACTTGCAGGTCAATTGTCTACAACATTTGGTTTTGTCAGTATACCTGCTCAGATAAAGAGAAAAATAATCTGGCAACAAATTATGCAATTTGATATCAAATGCAAACAAATAATAGTCCACTTTTTCACTCAAAAAATATTTGAACAGCACAGGATTTTTAAAAAAATCCTTAAAGCTTGACTCACTGAACCGATGCTAAATCAACAGTTAAAGTTTGTGTAGCAGACAGGGATTAAGAGTTTGGTGAAAAAAATAGCTGACAGGTAACCCTTTAGCTATAACATTGAGTCACTAAACTCCCCAAAACTCACCATGAGTTCTTGCAGGAATTGGTCTTTAACAGAATTGTTTTCTTTTAGGGGATGGGGCTGTGGGAGAGGGAAAAGGGAGGCAGGTCCCAGGAACAGCCAATTACACTTCCTGATAAACCATATGAGAACATCCCTCCTCATCCAAAACAAAACAAAGGAGGGAGGGAAGGAGCAAAATTTCAGAGATGTAATGTTGCAAAATTGTAAAGTATTCTTGTATAAAAATGCGTTCGAATTTTAATACTTATCCAGACAATATAAAATGTATATAAAAATATTCAGCTGACATGTGTAAATTTGCAGCATCCAAATTCCCAAACATAAGGGTTAAAGGAGTATTTTTGAACGTGCGTTTGATGCTTTCAGTTAACGGCTGCCATACCAGACAGGTGCAATGAAATACTTGCAACCACAATGTTTTACTCAAACCTTAATGCAATATCAAGCACTAATTTGCACCTGATCATTTTCTATACTAATTATCTTTTCTCACAATCACATTTTAAGTGAAAGATTAATCAGTGAAAAATTAAGAAAATTTCAGCTGCTTCCAGAGAAAAATTTTAATAACCTTTAACACAACCTTGCAAAAGGCTGACAGCTTTCATTTTAAAATTTACACTGAAATGTTATCCTTGTAAACTAACCTCCCCCCATTAAACCAAAGGTATCCAAATTTCTGTGTTCATGGGCCACATCGATGCATACCACGGAGCATTGGGAGTTCCATAAAAAGCTTCAATCTATGTTCCCATTCATGTGCATATATCTCAAGTTGCTGATACAAATAGATCTTGGTGTCCTGATTTACGATTTATCCACCAATTTGGCCACAGTGCTAAAAACAGCCCTTTTCAAAACTCCGGGTCCACAAAATCCAAACAACACAAGAAATAAATACAAATCGGACTTATTTTTAGGTTGTCAAAGCTCAGAGACCACAAGTTGGACACCCCTGCATTAGACTACGTAAAAAGATGATTCTCAAAGTTACCAGATGCTGAAAAAAGTACAAGCGATGAAATGTAACCAAAATTTGAAAGATTAATAAGGAAGCATCCTGAAGGCAAAGATTAGTTATTTAAAACAATGACTCACATTATTCTGGTGTAGCACTTGTAGGGTTCGGTTGACATTGTTAAGAGCATGCACCCTGGTAGTGCCACGTTCCTTGGACTGTTGGAGAAAGAGGAATTTTAAAAAAGAAACATACCAAACTGAAGTGGAGGCTGTGAAAAAAATTAGCAAAATTGCATATTAGAATCACTATAAGCTGTGATCCCAAACTTGCTGCTGTAATTATAGTATGGGAACAGAGGAACAGAGCAATGAAAATAATAAACGTACAGCAGTTACTTAACACTCCTCAATATCATCAAAGCCAGTAAAAACTGCTCATGTGCTTCACAAAGAGTCAAAGCACATGCATGGATCATAAAACTTTCCTGTGCTTTAGCCACCAACTATTTCCATGGTTTCGAGTTTAAATTCTCTCCACCAATCTAAATCAAGTACTAAATCTGAGGTGATGAAATGGTAATCACACACGTCACCTGGTTTGGGAAAATTGTTTATTCCTGTTCGTACTAAAAACAAAGGCCAAGACACCTAAAAAAGTTGTCACACAGATACATTGGTGTGGAACAAGCAACCTTAATGGAAAATACACAGACACGTTAAGTGCTGCTACATAAGTGAGAACACAAAGCTGTAACCAGAAAAAAGTGCAACAGATGTAGGCAAACTGTAGTAAAGGCAAGTGGGCTCCTAGACAATTCAAACAATAAGCACAATGAATACATAGGAGAACCACCTTTAAAACTGAATTACTAAACTCATGACTCAAATCCAATGCTGACAGAAGAACCTATTCTACAAAATCAACAGTAGAGTGAAAACACACACTAACCTCCTAAACATGCTCACGTGCAAGACTCAATAAAATAGATTGCTGTCACACAATAAAACAATGCCCCCTCCCCCCCCCACCCCCAATTTAAGCTCAATTTAATTGAGCCCTTTTAATCTGCATAAATATTAAAATTGATGCATTTTGAGGTTCTATCTACAGTGGCTTTCAGAAAACAGAATGTTTCAGCGGAAGCGAGCAGAGCTAGGATGATGCAGGGGTGTTCCAAAACACGCTGCACCGCGGGCGATGCAGGGGTGTTCCAAAACACGCTGCACCGCGGGCGATGCAGGGGTGTTCCAAAACACGCTGCACCGCGGGCGATGCAGGGGTGTTCCAAAACACGCTGCACCGCGGGCGATGCAGGGGTGTTCCAAAACACGCTGCACCGCGGGCGATGCAGGGGTGTTCCAAAACACGCTGCACCGCGGGCGATGCAGGGGTGTTCCAAAACACGTTGCACCGCGGGCGATGCAGGGGTGTTCCAAAACACGCTGCACCGCGGGCGATGCAGGGGTGTTCCAAAACACGCTGCACCGCGGGCGATGCAGGGGTGTTCCAAAACACGCTGCACCGCGGGCGATGCAGGGGTGTTCCAAAACACGCTGCACCGCGGGCGATGCAGGGGGCTGCACAGTTCCACAGACTGAATTCCTATTCTCCTCCAGCCAGTCGTGGGGAGGTTTGCCTGGCACCTGAGACAGCGAGAAGAATAGCCTGCCAACTCACTTGTTTAGGTTCACACATGAAGAACGGCTTCCTGAGGGAGATACAGCCCTCTTGGAACTGTGTCCCAGCAAGAGGCAGCACTTTCAGGAGGGGAGAAAACTGAATGGACAAAGAAATAGCAATCGTTTAAAAAGAGAGATAAGAATCACACAGTGGAAATGGTAGCAAAAACTAAACCAGTCTCCATTCATCGCACAGTCAGTATCATACTGGCCTTAGCATGGGGACCAGCCCAGGAAGCTAGGGAGTGAATCAAAAATCAGATGAAGCTCATTTTGCACTGAACAATTTTATAATTCTTGAAGGTTTAATATCAGCCACATGGGAGAAAAAAAAAGTCAATCGAGATGTAATTGATGATTACTTTAAGGAGCGTGTGTGATTTCTATTTAGAACTCGGGGGCAGGGGGGGTGCAACTTTGGTGGACTGAGAGTCAGGGGTGCAAGGTTATCACTACTGGTGCAGAACGCCTTGCACATAAACACAAAAACTTTAAAATCTTTAGTACAAATGTAAATACTAACTTTTTAAAAATCCTCTCTTAAGCTGTCTAAAGGCATCCCATTCTTTTCAACATTAATCTAGCCAGGCATGGGATAATGGAAGTTACAGTCACAGCTGGCGACAAAGTTTTTGCATTCTCCAGATAGCCCTCATAGATGTTAATCTACAGAACAAAACTGCCTCTATCTAAAACTATGTGTACCATAAGATATTGGAGTTTGAAGTTCTGCAGCATGATCAAACCATAAGATAGAGGGCAGAACCTCAGTGCCACAAATGGTAACTGTTCAAATAAAAATGATATCAATCAGAGTAGAAAGTGTTCTATTCTGCATCGCGTATACAGCAAGTGCGCAGTTTTTAAAATAAAAACTCCTCACCAACACTTGTCCCGCAAGTCCTTCCAGAAGATCTAAGAGCTTCCGGCCATCGCGGAGGTCAGCAAATAGATCCTTGATTGGTGGCTTTCCACCCTGTAGCGGAAACACAAAATCAGAAAATGCCCATTTTTAAACAACATGCTGGAGAAGTGGTCTTTGAAGTGGACTTCAGAACTTGCCCAGATCACAGCTGCATCTCGGAGGAAGTATGCAAGTTCGTTCACGCATGATATCCATTGATGAAAGTAGATTTTTAAATCACTATGAAAGTCTTATCTTAACTCTAGGTGAGATACAGTAAGTAACCTTCATAACAAAACTGATGGATGAACAAAAAGAGCATTTTTCTCCCCCGAATATTTACAGTTGAGACATTATATTCCCAGAATCCTGTAAAATATTACTATGAAAACAGACTTACAAGTACACCAGGCAGAAGGAGCTGTTTAGTGGCTGTGATACCCGGCCAAGGCTGCCTTCACCACTGTTGATTTTAGTAGTTTCCAGGGTGAAAACTCACTTTTCAGAGCAGCTCTTTGATTCGGCAAATTCTTGTTCCCATACAGTTAATGATTTGCACCAAGACATTAAAAATTAATTCTATAGTTTACTTCAACTCAGTCATCTAGTTGTCAAGCAAAATAGAGCTAGGTTTTCTAATCACAGGTTCAGAAATCATTCTAGAACATGGTGACATCTAGCTCCCCAACAACTCAGGAGGTTCTCTAGTTTAACGCAGTCTGTGCTGAATTAGCTGATCACAATGAGCTAGCCTTACTTCATTGACCATGTTTTCAGTCACCTGCCCTAACCTTCCTCCAGCCACTGCTCGGTGTCCAATTTCATTTCTCACTTTGGGGCGTTTTACTACATTGAAGGTGTGTCACATAAATACAAGTAGTTACTCTCATCAGATGAAACATAAGGACATTAAATACTACCATTGTATTCACTTACTGCCAAGTTTTCACTGACTATACCCAGCAGAGATTTGAAATTAAGCACATGGGCTACCCAGTTTGGAACTGAGCCATAACAGACCAATCAGGTCCCTGGTTTAGTCTCTGCACAGTGGCGAATTAGCAGATCTCACCTGGAGCAGCAGTCAGATACTAAAAGTATCCTCAGCACATGAGACGTGTGGAGTGTGGAGAAGAGAAAGAGGGAGAACGGGGGGGAAATCCAAAGTTCTCATTTCTGTGGGATGGAACTCAGGTGACAACAGCGTTGAGCTTAGCTGTACCACCCCCATGGGTGAATAGTAATCCAAACCTGACTGACTAGAAGCATACACAAAGAATGGCCATTTGGGCGAGGTACCAGCGGGCAGATAACATCTGTGGGACCACACCCCAAGCTTGAATCTGTCTCTTCTAAGAAGGAAGAACAAAAAAGAAATGCCCCAATCAATAAGCAAATGATCCCGGTAAACAGGGATCATTAAAAAGCTTTTCAAAAAATTAAGATCAGGGAGATACTCTACGACAAGAATTTGTCCGCATTGCATTCTCCTTTAATTCTCCCCACATTAGGTTTTTATAACATTTTGTGCCAATAGTGAATATCTTGCATGTTCCAGTACACTTTCACAGCATTGAACAAAAAAAGTAATTTTTTTTTAAAAAAGTATCACAGTGGAAACGTTAGCAATCACTGAATTGGGTTAGGGCAGGCAACTTCCTCTTGCGTCCAGGCTCCAAGCATTCTGTATATGTGACTGCCTGCTGAACGCAATATGCTGCCTGTGGGCCTGTCTGGTCCCAGCATCTGTACTGCACGTGTGGGCACACAGAACATTACTTGTGCGGTGTGCACTAACTGCACTTCCCCAAGTGATGAGATCGTGCTGTTCATGGTTAAACTGCTGCTCTCGAGACTGCTGTTCATGGTTAAACTCTCTGCTCTCGAGACTGCTGTTCATGGTTAAACTCTCTGCTCTCGAGACTGCTGTTCATGGTTAAACTCTCTGCTCTCGAGACTGCTGTTCATGGTTAAACTGCTGCTCATGGTTAAGCTTTCTGCTCTCGAGACTGTGCGCTCATGGTTAAACTTTCTGTCCCCAAGGCTATGTTGGTCATGGTTAAGCTTTCTGCTCTCGAGACTGGTGCGCATGATTAAACTGCTGCTGCTCTCGAGACTGTGCACTCATGGTTAAACCACTGTGCTTGAGACTGTGGTGCTTGGGTTAAATTGAGTTCTCTTCTCAGGATGTGCAGCTTAGCATTAAACTGGCTGCTCTCAAGGTCGATTCTTGCCATTAAATTTAAACGGAAACTGATACAATTCAGGAAAACTCCACAAAATACCAATTTCTCCATTTTTGAAAAAGACTCGCATGCAGTACCAGCGTTGGAATGCAACACAGGCACTGCCCGCTACCTTTGACTGAAATCCTGGTGTCTGCATGTACAATCGACAATGCCATATACTGCAGCACTTTGATTACGTTGTAGGATTGTTTTACCCAATTCACTAGTTACTCAGTGACATCACCAGATTTTAAAATGCATTTCCATATATATCGATTGCAACTTCGACCTTCCATCATCCTGTACATTATCCAGTAGAACAAAATGAGTGGGGGGACATCAGTAAAATTTTCTAAAACTATTCTTTCCAAGATTTGAGCCGGTCAACCTTCTTGTTTTACACAGCTCAACAGTGCCAAAGACATCATTTACACTCTGGAAACCACCAGCTTCAGGACTGGAAGAGGAATACCAGAGCAGGAGTCCAAACTACAGACTACATGTGGTTCCCTACTCCTGCCAATTTGTGCTTATATTTCTTACTGTCTAGTTTGTCCTATTTAAATTTCATGGGCCTGGGATTTGAAAAGGGTTTTTTTTTTAAAAAACACTGTTGCCACATTAGTAGGTAATACTAAATCTGAAAGAAAAGAAAGTTGTTGCATTTATATAGCACCTTTCAAATCCTTAGGATGTCCCAAAGTGCTTCACAACCAAATAATTACTTCTGAAGTTGTAATGTAGAGAAATGCAGCAGTCAATTTACACACAGCAAGGGCCCACAAACAACAATGAGATGAATGATCAGATAATCTGTTTTTGGCAGTGTTGGCCGCAGAGGAATGCCAGGCAGGACAGTGGGAGAACTCCCTACTCTTCTCTGAATAGTGTCACAGGGTCTTTTACACCCACCTAAACAGGCACCGTGGATAATGCAACACTCCCTTCCGTACTGCAATGAAGTGTCAGTCTAGGTCATGTGCTCAACTCCTGGAGTGGAGGTTGAACCCACAACCCTCCAACTCTGAATGCCACAATCTGTTAATATCAGCAACCTGAGGTGTGCAAATTAATGGAAACACTGACTTAAACTTTATACATGGCCATGAGGTTCTACACTGGAGGGCTCAATTCAACATAGTGTGCATAATGATTGATGACAGGAGCCAGTTTAGTCTATACTGCACTAATGCACAGCTACAGAAAATAACTTATTTGTTAAATAGCTCAATCGATGTAATATGTAGGTTCTCGTGTGCAGTTAGAGCAGAAATACATTGATTTGCTGTACGTGTAGATTCAGTTACATATTCAAAGAGATTTTTGTTTAAAAAGCTCCAAATTCTTCAAAAACTAGAGCAAAGAATAAATAAAGAGAGCACTTTCACACGGGAATAGATGAGAAATATTTTGGGAGATCTGCTCTACAATGAACTGTAACCAGTTCTATTCCTGGGAAACTTTGTTTTTCTCAAGACAAAAAAATTCCCATTCCCTACAAATTTGTTTTCCCTTCAGACATTTGCCCCCACTTAGTGGTTCTCACATGAATGTCCTGTTTCACTAACCATCCTAGTCCCCTCCCCTACTGGCGTTATTTTTTTTTTGATGTCTCCGTTAAGACCTCAGGCATCTTATGCCTTTTCCCCACCTGATGTACAACTTGCTCAACTGATGGACAGAACTTACACAATAGCAACCTGGTGTTAATCATCTTGGATTTCTCTCTCCTCTCCTCTCCCCACCCCCCCCCCCCACCCACCCTCAACCTCTCAGGACCCTGAGGGGGAAAACACCTCAGTTATTCTAATTACTTTTCCCAATAGCTCAGCTGGGATTTAAAATGCATGGGAAAAATAAGTCTATTGTAGTCCTACTATATCACGAGTACTCAGCTGGCCAGCTACATCCCAGTAAATGCATTGGTACAACAATCTTTAATGAGTGTATCAGGGGTCAATCTTATCTGATTGAAACAGCATCAGCACGAGTGTCAAACAGCAGAGATGATGTTAAACCTTCGCTTCAAATTCCACAAGTTGCTAAAGTGCTAGAAATCTGGAAGATTTTCAAGATGTGGAGAAATTAGGTCCATTTCAAATCACTGTGCCACATTGCATTGGAACAACAGCACACCCAACACATCAAGGCTGCAGCTTGCCAGATCTCTTAACAGGAACTGGACAGGAAGTGGCTACGCCATGGAAAAATTTGAGGGGAAAGAAAAAGTGCAAATTCCCAGCACTTGATGACACTCAGACAACGGCACTGAAAAATAGAACTATAAACAAATATGGAATTCTACTCCCAGAAATAATAGACAATAGGTCACACTGTGCGCTCCCAACTTCAGTACGATAGACCAAGCTGCAGAGCAGTGTTCCAGTAACGTCACCCAGAATTTCAAAAAATTGCACAGTAAAATCTGTCTCCCCCACACAGTAAACCACAGCCACGGAGTAAATGAACAAACATTTCTGTCCAGTTCATTCAAGCAGTTTTGCACACTATACAATAATTCTGAACAGTCTTATGTTGTCACAACACCAGGAAGTGGAGGTGCACCAGACAACAATGTTCAACTCTCGCACTGCATCTTAACATTACCTTTGCAAAACGTGCATTAATCCATTTTGTGAAGGTTTTCTTCTGTACATCATCATGTTCATCTGAAAAGAAAACAGAATACAACAGGTTGGCAGTTATCAAAACTAGTTCGCAAAGTCATGGGGTCTAGAACATGCAGTAAGCAGGTAAATCCGCCGTTACAATTCTGGGCTTCAAACTTCGATAAGCAATCCATCAATTTTTTTCATTTGCTAATTTCCAGCTCTCCTCTCACCTCTGGATTCTTTCCAGGGTACTGTTTCTTAGTGCTGGCTATCCTCCAGTACCGCTGAAAAATGCTATTCTTGCTTTGCAAGGCGAAGCAATGACCATCAGGAGTCGATTACCATCATGGCCCAGATGGCCATGTCCACATGCAAACTTCCCAATAAAGGTTACTGAGTAACCATGGACCCAAGCTGCTGAAGCACATCTGTCTGGGGCAGGGAAGAGGGGGAATGAAACTCTGCACTATACCCTAGAACTCTTTCAAAAGTCCTGAGCTGACCGCGTAGGTTCTTAAAAATCAGTAGTAGTGCAGGTAAAGCCTCTAGGAACTTTGCCTGCCCAAGAGAGGGTATTATATAAAAGCTGAACATTTTGCACATTTTAGGCAGCCTGCAGGTCAAAACAGTCAAATCTTCCCACCTCCTTCCACCCTCCTCTCCTGGTGCAATTGATTTATTTATTCCTTGGGCTCTGGCAGCTCTCCAGTTCCTTTCCCAAATGGTCGAGTATCGACAGAGCGTCAGCAAGCTGTGTCAGACATCACAGCCAGGGGTGAACCTATTTCCAACACTGGGCAATTTTTCTCATGTGTTAAACATTACCAACAAGTAGCATCACCTAATTATTGCAAGCAATAAATGTTTCAGATGCAGAAGTTTCCGCACTAAAATTTAAAATGGCATGTTAGTTGCCACTCCCTGGCATGCACGCTGCGCTTTGTGATAATTATATCTTCACGAGTCTATGAAAGTAGTGAAAATTTCCAGTTCTATAGTATAGTGCAACGCATTCTACTGCATGACTACTTATTAATCTTAAATCAACCATTCTTAATGTAAATCAGGACTGTTAGGAGTATTTGCAACATTGTTCCTCTAAAATGCCAGACGAACTATTACTTCATGTGGTCACTTGATACTTGATTTACATTCTTGAACAGGAGGGAGGAGGGAGAGGGCTAAGAGAGTGCCCACATCTGCTCTTCACGGACACAGAATGTTGGACTTCATTTTCATCTCTTTTTAAACGTCATTAGTTCGGTTTATCTGAAAGAATTCTCATTGAATTCAACTATGAAAGAAATATAAAGACCACAGGGAACGGCGCAGTAGCAGAAGCTATCTGAAAATAAGTTTTAAAAATGTATACACCATTCACCCAATGAATAGTGGGAGCGTGTTTAGTGATTTGCAGCTTGAATAGGGTCAGACCAAAAACGATACTGTAGAGAATTTATGGCCCCTTTAAACTACAACAGGAATGTCCAAGCTTTATTTTTTGGGCCACATCAGTACATGCCACGTAGCCTCGGCAGCCTATATAAAGATAAAATCCATGTTCCATTAATTTATATACATCACAACTTGCTGATACCAACAGAACTTGGTACTCTGATTTAGGATTCATCCACCAATGAGGCAACGGCACTAAGCACCTTTCCAACCACAAAATTTAAACAGGACAAACCAGCAAATAAGAAACATAAGCACAAATAGGACTGAGTTACCTGAGCTTCAAGGGCCAGGTTGCCAGGCTCAGGAGCCTAAATGTACTGCAGCATAACCAACAGCCCTTTAAAGTAAAAGTGCTGCTATAATCACCCCTGTAACTGGCCCTACACAATCTGCACATTACACAGCTATTTGTTGTCACTGGTATTCAGAACCCGCCATGATGAGGAGCTGTTACCTTATGTGTCATCAGCTGCAGATGCGTCATTTTTATGCCATTGATGGCACTGGTTAATATAAACTACACAGCCTTCAGATAGCCAATGGTAGTGCAGACCCAGATAATGGGACTCACAACCTGCTGCTAGAACAATCGCATCAGACACACTAAACTTGCTGAGCCGGTAGCGATGCACCAATTGATCACAGCAGACAAAAACAGGACAGCAATGTTTTGCTCTCTTTCTCCCATGACCTGATACATATCTAGCTGTAAGGTTCTAATTTACAAAAAAGATCCCAGAGCAGGATGATACAGTAATGATGAAAGGTTAGTACCAAACACAGGTTCAGGACTTTCTGCCACTGTTTCATATATCATCAAATATTTGCTAAATTCTGCAATTTCCTAGTGGCAGTTAATGGGCACAAAAGCAACTAATTAACTCTCGTGTGACCGGAATCCTCCATCCAAACATCAGCAAAAAAAAACTGGCAACGCAACTCTGTTAGTTACTCTTCATGGTTCTGAGATGGTAAACTCCACTGTAACAATGAAAAACCATTTCAGGGATTCTTGTACAGAGTACAGCAATAAGAGGGGGTAGGGAATTCGATCTTCAATCACCGTGAACTCAAATGGTCTGAAAGTTTGAAAATTCAGTGGGACATCTATTAGATTTGAATGAAGCATGATTTTTATGCAAGAACGGTTGTACATGTCAAACAGAAATGGACCTGGGAAGCGTTAACATTAGAGGCTCCAACTCAGCTCACATCACTCAGGGTGGCAGCACTGACACATTCTAGAAGTGTGATCTTTTACAAGAAGTTAAGGGCACAAAGAAGGAAAGAAAAAGGAAGAATGTGCATTTACATAGCGCCTTTCATGACCTCAGGATGTCCCAAAGCGTTTTACAGCCAAAGAAGTACTTTTTGAAATGTAGTCACTGTTGTTATGTAGGATGGACTAGCACATTCTAATCTTATGACATCACAAGCAACAAAAATAATAGTGAACTTGCTCCAGGTAAAAATATTGTAAGTACAACACAGACCATGGATATATGGATGGTCATTTTACTCTCTGTCCAGTCTCTGCTCTGCTCCTGATTTTGCTTACTCCCAGCTCGACTTCCCTTCCATCTTCTCTCCCAAGTCAGTCCTGCCTCTAGCTCCAGCTCTGCTTCCACCTTTCTTCGCAATACTTTCACAGAAGCACCCCGCAGCCCTGCTCCCCCAACATCATATAGAATCATAGAAAGGTTACAGCACAGAAGGAGGCCAATCAGCCCATCGAGTCCGCGCCAGAGCAATCCAGCTAGTCCCATTCCCCCACCCTATTGCAATTTTTTTTCCTTTCAAGTACTTCTCCAGTTCCCTTTTAAAAGCCAAGATTGAATCTGCCTCCACACCCCCCCCCCCCCCCACACAGTAGTGCATTCCAGATCCTAACTGCTCGCTGCGTAAAAAAGTTTTTCCTCATGTCACCTTTGGGTTCTTTTGCCAATCACCTTAAATCTGTGTCCTCTGATTCTTGACCCTTCCGCCAATGGGAACAGTTTCTCTCTATCTATTCTGTCTAGACCCTTCATGATTTTGAATACCTCTATCAAATCTCCTCGCGACTGCCTCTGCTCCAAGGAGAACAGCCCCAGCTTCTGCAGTCTATTCACGTAACTAAAGTCCCTCATCCCTGAAATCATTCTAGTAAATCTTTTCTGCACCCTCTCTAAGGCCTTCACATCTGTACTCAAGTGCGGTGCCCAGAACTGGACACAATACTCCAGTTGTGGCCAAACCAGTGTTTTATAAAGGTTTATCATAACTTCCTTGCTTTTGTACTCTATGCCTCTATTTATAAAGCCCAGGATCCCATATGCTTTTTAACCGCTTTCTCAACCTGTCCTGCCACTTTCAACGATTTGTGCACATATACCCGAAGATCTCTCTGTTCCTGTACCCCTTTTAGAATTGTGCCCTCTAGTTTATATTGCCTCGCCTCATTCTTCCTACCAAAATGTATCGCTTTGCATTTTTCTGCATTAAATTTCATCTGCCACACGTCCGCCCATTCCACCAGCCTACCTATGTCCTCTCGAAGTCTATCACTATACTCCTCACTGTTCACTACACTTCCAAGTTTTATGCCATTTGCAAATTTGGAAATTGTGCCCTGTACATCCAAGTCCAAGTCATTATAATATATATCAAGAAAAGCAGTGGTCCTAGTACCGACCCTTGGGGAACACCACTGTATACTTCCCTCCAATCCGAAAAACAACCGTTCACCACTACTTTCTGCTTCCTGTTACTTCGCCAATTTTGTATCCGTGCTGGTCCTGCCCCCTTTATTCCATGGGCTTCAACCTTGATGACAAGCCTATTATGTGCCACTTTATCAAATACCCTTTGAATGTCCATCAACCCTCTCTGTTACCTCATCAAAAAAACTCTATCAAGTTAGTTATATTCCAGTCACACCTCCGTGCTCCTCTCCCCAGCCTCAAACCAAGCCCATCAATAGTGTGGATTTGCTTCACCTGCTCTCGCTACAATCCTACTGCCTCACCCGAGACACCACAGATCCCACCCAAGTGCCACTGCCTTCCTACCTCACCCAGTCCCCAACACCTCCCATCCCACCCAATGGCTCCCTTCTTGCACCCCAATGCATCCCACTTGCTGCCAGCTCCAGAAATTATAGCCTCCCTGATTGCTCCCAGGTTCTCTCAGTAGTGCATGTTGCAGCAGCTCCCGAACACACCAATCCAAGAGAGCTGACTCTGGATCTAATGCAACAAGATAATCATACCAGCCCTGTCCTCCTCTCCTGCTCCATAAATTCTTTCTCACCCATGCATCTTTCAGCACCTCCTAGCTCCAGACTTCTACTCACTCAGCCCCATTACCCATCTCCAACATGTCAGTTGCATTTTGTTGTGTTCTCTAGACGTTAAAAGCTACAAACTGAGTCAATCAGCAAAGATGCATGTGCAAATGGCATACAGAAGAGACTTAAAGAAAGCACAAGCACACAATAAGAGATACACAGAGACAACAACAAAGTGTGGGAGAGAAAAAGTAGAAACTAAGGCAATAAGAAGCAGTTAGAAAGAATCAGAGAATTAAACACAAGAGACTGCTGCAGCTAGACAGAATTTTTGTTTGTCTATGAGTACTGTAACAGAAGACCAACTGGCCAACCTACCATTTTATTTCTAGTCATTACTGAAGTCAACCTTCAAGTCAACCACTATATCTTAAGTGTCACAGAGCTCCAAAAATAAGTAAATTACAATGTCTGCATTCAGCCTGATATGCAGGACAGCCAGTAGAGTTAAGGCACAAATATGGAACACTGGGAAATGGAATACTGATGAAAGTTTACCTTGCATTAGAAAGGGAGACTAGTCTTCAATTTATGAATGTATTATGGTATTTAATAATGATGTCCAACAATAGGTTTCAGCGAAGAGACACATTTACATTTTAACTATTGAATACCACTACCACTTTATCATCTAGTATTTGCTCTGTCCTTAAGACTTTTTAAAGGATATAGCAGAAGTCAAACTTTGCTGGCGTGCCCAAGTATTCTGCTTAATTGAAACTGTCAAAAAGGTCAACCATTCTAGCCTCAGGTTTTCTACCCTTTTTATCATCTGCTGTGCAGGAATTTGGGAACAAAGAGGGGTAATTAGCTAGAGGCTTTTCAAGGAAAAGAGCAGAGGGATAAAGGATCAGAGATTTAATAAATTCAGGAATGTCCACAAGCATGTTTCAAAGCTCCAGACTGTTCTCTAATATAAATATGCCTCATACCAGCAAGATACTAACACACCATGTCGAGCTAGGCAGCTCAACAATTCCAAATGTAAGGAGTCTTACAACACCAGGTTATAGTCCAACAGCTTTATTTGAAATCACAAGCTTTGGGAGGCTTCCTCCTTCGTCAGGTGGAGGAGGAGGAAGCCTCCAAAGGAGGAAGCCTCCGAAAGCTTGTGATTTCAAATAAAGCTGTTGGACTATAACCTGGTGTTGTAAGATTCCTTACATTTGTCCACCCCAGTCCATCACCGGCATCTCCACATCACAACAATTCCAAATGATTGCTGCAAGACAATGCCCAAAGATTGTGGAGAAACAGCACCAATCCACGTCTGACCATCTTAGGTGTGATGTCATGAGCAGCGACAAGCCTCTGAAAATTAAGTGCCTTCATTCAAGAAATAAACCAGCTAAGTTTACAGAACATTAATTTTACCTTGAACTACAGCAAACCCAATCCTCCACTGCATAGCATTTAAAATATGAGTAACCGCCCCTCAGCAACTTTGCTCCACAGGAAGAAAAAGTAGTCTCATTCAACAGCTGCTTCTGTAAACAGCAGATTGTGTTCGGAGAAAGAATGGTCTCACCAAACAGAGGAACTGTACCCCAAGTACAATGAATCTCCACTTCCTTCCGACACACAGAGAACATTCTCAATGCTACGATTCTTAACAACATCAGTGTTTCACCAACTGCAAACTTTTAGCAAGGTTTTGGATTGCTGAGAGTGGCAGATATGATATACTATTTACAGTTTATTCTGTAATATAATGATTTATTCACTATATTGTACATTTTATATAGACATGTTGAGTTAAATTGTATGAAGTGTATAGACTGCAGCACTGAGATTGTGCAAATTATACTATGTTCTTTCTAACTTAATATAGAACATTACGCGTAGTTAACACACAAGCTCTAATTGATATAAAGGCTGATTGTACAGCCAATGAAAAATCTAGATTGTGACGATCAGTATAGTAATAAGCGACCAGATCAATCTTTTATTGGAATTAATTACACCTCCACTAAGGAGTTCTTGCCACTACTGAGTCAACTCAGTTTATTTCCTGGTATCCCCAGGGGCGAGGGGGACCCTTGGACTATCATAGGATAATTGTACCTGCAAACATAGTAGATCCTCCTCCAAACAAGCAGATAGGGGGGGATAACCAGATCCAATTTAGACAGAGTTAGGTGACAGTTTCCTCAGCCAACACCCACAGATGGCAGACAGGATGCAGCTTCAAGAAGGTCTGAATAGCTACAGTAGTTAAACTGTAGCCAGGAATTTCCTGCAACAGCGATATTGGCGACGAGCAAGGTAAGTTAGACCATTGTGTGCCCTGATCCTCCAGTGGCGAATTTACTAGAGAATCGATTAGAATACACTGCAGTGAGCATCACGGCGTATCAGAGAGGTGCAGCCAATGGCCAATTCTGGGACAGCGGCGATAAAACAAAGACGGCCTCTCGTCTCTCTAGAATGGTCACTTCGGTAATGGCAACTCATCAACAAGCCAATTTCTTGTCAATGAAAAATATCTTTTGAAATGAAAACTTTAGTTTTATATCCCTGTAAGGAAAGCACACATCTCCAAATCGTTCAATCAGTATTCAATGATTTTTTTGTTATATTTTTCCATGTTTCACGTAAACATAGGGGAGCACAATATTTTGAATACTCTATTTTACTTTCAGTTATATATTTGAAACGAAACATTCTTCTGGTTGTAAAAAAAATTTAAAAAAATCTTAATTACACAGCAGACCAGACAGACGGATAGAAAGTTGATTACGGGGTCTCTTTATAATACTAAAGCTGTTAAATTGCCTCTGTATTAGTAACTGACATTATTATTCCTATTATTCATGTCACCTCGTCAAATCGTTATTAAGCATCAATTGAAGTTCTGATGGCGGATTCTGGGTCAGATTGTGTTCTGAGTTTTGCATGGTACATAATGCCATATTATTCAGTTAACATGATATCTAATATTTAAATGAATCTCGGGGTTCCGGTGAGGTTTTGCGTTGTATTTTGGCTACTGAGGGACCTGGTTGTGCTTTCCAATTTCTGCAATTAGTCACAGACAAGATGACGAGAGAAACTTAGAAAGTGATTCACAATGTAATTACAGACTGAAATGGGAGAACTTATAATGGGGAACAGGGAAATGGCAGAGCAATTAAACAAATACTTTGGTTCTGTCTTCACGAAAGAGGACACAAATAACTTTCCGGAAATGCTAGGGAACCAAGGGACTAGTGAGAAGGAGGAATTAAAGGAAATTAGTATTAGTTAAAAAAAAGTGCTGGAGAAATTAATGGGACTGAACGCCAATAAATCCCCAGGGCCTGATATTCTGCATCCCAGAGTACTAAAAGAGGTCGCCATGGAAATAGTGGGTGCATTAATTGTCATCTTCCAAAATTCTATAGATTATGGAACAGCTCCTGCAGATTGGAGGGTGGCAAATGTAACCCCACTATTTAAAAAAGGAGGGAGAAAAAACAGGGAACTACAGACCGGTTAGCCTAACATCAGTAGTAGGGAAAATGCTAGAGTCTATTATAAAGGATGTGATAACAGGACACTTAGGAAAGGGAAATCATGTTTGACAAATCTACTGGAGTTTTTTGAGGATGTAACTGGTAGAATAGATAAGGGAGAACCAGTGGATGTGGTTTATTTGGATTTTCAGAAGGCCTTTGATAAAGTCCCACATAAGAGGTTAGTGTGCAAAATTAAAGCACACGGGATTGGCGGTAATATACTGGCATGGATTGAAAATTGGTTAACAGACAGGAAACAGAGAGTAGGAATAAATGAGTCTTTTTCCAGTTGGCAGGAGGTGCCTAGTGGAGTACCACAGGAATCAGTGCTTGGGCCCCAGCTATTCACAATATATATCAATGATTTGGATGAGGAAACCAAATGTAATAATTCCAAGTTTGCTGACGACACAAAACTAGGTGGGGATTGTGAGTTGTGAGGCGGATGCAAAGAGGCTTTAAGGCAATTTAGACATGTTGAGTGAGTGGGCAAATACATGGCAGATGCAGTATAACGTGGATAAATGTGAAGTTATCCACTTCGGAAGGAAAAACAGAAAGGCAGAGTATTACTTAAATGGTGATAGATTGGGGAATGTTGATGTACAAAGGGACCTGGGTGTCTTTGTACACCAGTCACTGAAAGCAAACATGCAGGTGCAGCAAGCAGTTAGGAAGGCAAATGGTATGTTGGCCTTCATTGCAAGAGGATTGGAGTACAGGAGCAAGGATGTCTTACTGCAGTTATACAGGGCCTTGGGGAGACCACATCTGGAGTATTGTGTGCAGTTTTGGTCTCCTTACCTAAGAAAGCATATACTTGCCATAGAGGGAGTGCAGCGAAGGTTCACCAGACTGATTCCTGGGATGGCAGGACTGTCCTATGAGGAGAAATTGGGTCGACTCGGCCTGTATTAATTCAAGTTTAGAAGAATGAGAGGGGATCTCACTGAAACACATAAAATTCTGACAGGGCTAGACAGACTGGTTGCAGGGAGGATGTTTCCCCTGGCTGGGGGAGTCCAGAACGAGGGGTCACAGTCTCAGGATATGGGGTAGGACATTTAAGACTGAGATGAGGAGAACTTTCTTCACTCAGAGGGTGGTGAACCTGTGGAATTCTTTACCACAGAAGGCTGTGGAGGCCAAGTCACTGAATATATTTAAGAAGGAGCTAGATAGATTCCTAGACTGAAAAGACATCAAGGGGAATGGGGAAGAGTAAGGGAATATGGTACTGAGATAGAGGATCAGCCATGATCATATTGAATGGCGGAGCAGGCTCGAAGGGCTGAATGGTCTACTCCTGCTCCTATTTTCTATGTTTCCATTGAGGGTAGTACCATTGAGGTAAGCGGAAGACAAATCTACATAACTATTCTTAAACACTAAACATTATTACTGCTACCAGAATACAAGTGACAGAATCATTTTTCCATTAATAAAAGTCTCAGACTGCTGCCCCTATTTGTATATATCACCAATGCATAGCTGATAACATTCATTGTTGTGGCCTAGAATTAATATTTGCACAGTACTGGGAGAAAGTCTTGAGCCAGGGTTACTTTTCAGTGAACAATGAAACACCCGAGGATGGGGACGCAAGCAGACAGGAAAGTCTTAAAGCCAACGGGACTCTCTAGGACAGGTGACACCTTGTTCTAAAATATAAATATTTCACTTTATTACAGGCTGACCGTGCCCAGCAGAATAAACCTTATGAGAAAATAACACATTCCTGTGATTATAGCAAACATACTGAGTCCACTAGAGCCATTCTTTAACAGTCTAAGTGGCAGCAGCAATCGCAGTAGCGTTAATTCAGCAAATTCCCGATTGCCATTAATTTTAATGGGGGCGGAGATATGATCATTAACTGATCAACTGTTTCGGTGAGAAAAACAGCGGAGTGCGCAAAAGTCACAGGAAATTTTCTTGGCCATAAAATTTGAAGTTAAAGAAAGCAATAAAGGAAAACAACAAAGGAAAATGGAAGGACAAGGCACGAAGATAGTGTTCATTTTATGTAAAATTGTGTTTGAGGTGTTTAGTCTTTTAGAGCCGTTATAGTGATGAGCCTTTTCCTGATGTTTCAATAGCTTTAGTGTGTCAAAATTCGGATAGCCAGGTGGTGAAGGAGTGAATACTAGACCTAGTCTTCAGTTGCTTCCAAGCCTTTATTCCCCCAGATCCCATTACACACCCTCCAATAAATGGATACAAGAGTCCCCAGTTGATACCCACCACCTGAATACAATTAACACTATGACATAAATCACATGGATACAATTAACAGATTCCATTCTCTTTAAATAAAGAAATCAAACTTTATATGTACACAATACAAACAAAATTTCAAAAATTAAAAACTTCCATACTCTGTGCAACTCATATTATTCAAAGTACTACATTGCGAAGCAACCCTTCTCCAGGATCCATAATTTCTTCGTACATGTAATTCTTTCAGTAAAACAATCCGACAGTTGATGGCTTGAATCCACCCATTTAATTTTAGAGATTTCCTTTCTCTCCAGCATTTGTTTCAAGCCAGTAATCTTGCCTCACTCACATTTTTCACAGAGTATACATCATCCCACAATGAACGACTGTCCATGGGTATACTATCTTCAGCACTCCCATTTTACAGGATGTCACTCAAGATATTTGCCAAATAGAATTCCATATCCACTGCATCTACAAGAGCCAATGTTTCAGCAGCCAGAGTACTTTGAACAACCCTTTTTATTTTCTTAGCTTCCCAAGCTAAAGGACAACATTTCTCATTCTCACCCATAAGAAACACTACAAAACCAGTACACTAGAATACCCCTTAGGAAGACTGACATGTGAAGCATCGCTAAAGATAACTAGCTTCATTTTCTTTGGGTCACCCAAGGACGGGAACTTAAAAACGCATTTATCTATATTTAATTTTAATAATGTTTTATTTGCCCTTAAAACAGTCTCTACTACGGGGTCATAGAAACATAGAAAATAGAAGAAAGAGTAGGCCATTCGGCCCTGCTCCGCCATTCAAAACGATCATGGCTGATCGTCTAACTCAGCACCCTATTCCCGCTTTTTCCCATATCCCTTTAGCATTAAGAAATATATCTATCTCCTTCTTGAATACATCTAATGACTTGGCCTCCACTGCCTTCTGTGGTAGAGAATTCCACAGGTTCACCACCCTCAGTGAAGAAATTTCTCCTCATCTCAGTTCTAAATGGCATACCCCGTTATCCTGAGACTGTGACCCCTGGTTCTGGACTCCCCAGCCATTGGGAACATCCTGTTAGTCCTGTTAGAATTTTATATGTTTCGATGAGATCACCTCTCATTCTTCTAAACTCTAGTGAATATAGGCCCAGTCCACCCAATCTCTCCTCATACGTCAGTCCTGCCATCCCAGGCATCAGTCTGGTAAACCTTCGTTGCACTCCCTCCATGGCAAGGACATCCTTCCTCAGATAAGGAGATCAAAACTGCACAAAATACTTCAGATGTGGTCTCACCAAAGCCCTGTATAACTGCAGTAAGACATCCTTGCTCCTGTACTCAAATCCTCTTGCAATAAAGGCCAACATACCATTTGCCTTCCTAACTGCTTGCTGCACCTGAATGCTCACTTTCAGCGACTGATGTACAAGGATACCCAGGTCCCTTTGTAGATCAACATTTCCCAATCTATCACCATTCAGATAATACTCTGCCTTTCTGTTTTTCCTTCCGAAGTGGATAACTTCACATTTATCTACATTATGCTGCATCTGCCATGTATTTGCCCACTCACTCAACTTGTCTAAATCGCCTTAAAGCCTCTTTGCATCCTCCTCACAACTCACAATCCCACCTAGTTTTGTGGCATCAGCAAACTTATAAATGTTACATTTAGTTCCCTCATCCAAATCATTGATATATATTGTGAATAGCTGGGGCCCAAGCACTGATCCCTGCGGTACCCCACTAGTCACTGCCTGCCACCCGGAAAAAGACCGGTTTATTCCTACTCTGTTTCCTGTCTGTCAACCAATTCTCAATCCATGACAGTATATTCCCCCCAATCCAATGTGCTTTAATTTTGCACACTAACCTCTTGTGTGGGACCTCATCAAAAGCCTTCTGAAAATCCAAATACACCACATCCACTGGTTCTCCCCTATCTATTCTACTAGTTACATCCTCAAAAAACTCCAGTAGATTTGTAAAGCATGATTTCCCTTTCATAAACCCATGCTGACTTTGTCTAATCCTGTTAATGCCCTCCAAGTGTTCTGTTATCACATCTTTTATAATAGACTCTAGCATTTTCCCCACTACTGATGTTATGCTAACTGGTCTGTAATTCCCTGTTTTTTCTCTCCCTCCTTTTTTAAATAGTGGGGTTACATTTGCCACCCTCCAATCTGTAGGAACTGTTCCAGAGTCTATAGAATTTTGGAAGATGATCCCCAATGCATCCACTATTTCCAGGGCCACTTCCTTTAGTACTCTGGGATGTAGATTATCAGGCCCTGGGGATTTGTCAGCCTTTAGCCCCATTAATTTCCCAGCACTATTTTTTTTTTTACTAATACTGGTTTCCTTCATTTCCTCCCTCTCACTAGACCCTTGGTTCCCTAACATTTCTGGGAGGTTATTTGTGTCCTTTGTGACGACAGAACCAAAGCATGTGTTTAATTGTTCTGCCATTTCTTTGTTCCCCATTATAATTTCCCCCATTTCTGACTGTAAGGGACCTTCATTTGTCTTCAATAATCTTTTTCTCTGGACATATTTATAGAAGCTTTTACAGTCAGTTTTTATGTTCCCTGCTAGTTTACTCTCATACTCTATTTTTCCCCTCTTAATCAATCTCTTTGTCCTCCTTTGCTGAATTCTGAACTGCTCCCAATCCTCAGGCTTACCGCTTTTTCTGGCAATTTTATATGTCTCCTCTTTGGATCGAATCCTATCCCTAATTTCTTTTGTAAGCCACGGTTGAGCCACCTTTCCTGTTTTATTTTTGCGCCAGACAGGAATGAATAATTGTTGTAATTCCTGCACACGTTCTTTAAATATTAACCATTGCCTATCCACCGTCATCCCTTTTAGTAAAGTTCCCCAATCTATCATAGCCAACTCGTACCTCATACTTCCGTAATTTCCTTTATTTAGATTCAGGACCCTAGTTTCGGATTCAACTACTTCACTCTCCATCTTAATGAGGAATTCTGTCATGTTATGGTCGCTCTTCCCTAAGGGACCCCGCACAAGATTGTTAATTAATCCTCTCTCATTGCACAATACCCAGTCTAGGATCGCCTGTTCTCTAGTTGGTTCCTCAACGTATTGGTCTAGAAAACCATCACAAACACACTCCAGGAATTCCTCCCCCACAGTATTATTGCTAATTTGGTTTGACCAATCTATATGTAGATTAAAGTCACCCATGATTACAGTTGTACCCTTCTTGCATGCATCTCTAATTTCCTGTTTAATGCCCTCCCCAACATCTCCACTACTGTTTGGGGGCCTATAGACAACCCCCACCAACGTTTTCTGCCCCTTGGTGTTTCTTAGCTCCACCCATACAGATTCCACATCGTGATTTCCTGAACCAATATCCTTCCTCACTATTGCATTGATTTCCTCCTTTACTAACAACGCTACCCCACCGCCTTTCCCTTTTTGCCTGTCCTTCCTAAACATTGAATACCCCGGATGTTCAGTTCCCATCCTTGGTCACCCTGCAGCCATGTCTCCATAATCGCAACTATATCATAACTGTTAATATTGTTAATTCATCTAGCTTATTGCGAATGTTCCACGCATTAAGACACAATGCCTTTAGACTTGTCTTTTTAAGATTGCTAGTCATCTTAGTTTTATTTTGCACTATGGCCCTATTTGTTTTTCACCCTTGTTTTCTCTGCCTTTCACTATTGCTTCTGCCCTTTCTGTATTTTGTTACTATCCTTGTTTCCCCCTCCTCTGTCTCCCTGCTCAGGTTCCCATCCCCCTGCCATTCTCATTTAAACCTTCACCAACAGCACTAGCAAACACCCCCTCGAGGTCCCCGTCCTGCTCGGGTGTAACCCGTCACGCTTGTACAGGTCACCATCTTCCCCAGAACCGGTCCCAATGTCCCAGGAATCTAAATCCCTCCCTCCTCCACCATCCCTGCAGCCACGCATTCATCCGGTCTATTCTCCTGTTCCTATACTCACTAGCACGTGGCACTGGTAATAATCCTGAGATCACTACCTTTGAGATCCTGCTTTTTAATTTATCTCCTAACTCCTTAAATTCACCTTGCAGGACCTCATCCCTTTTTTTTAAACCTATGTCGTTGGTACCGATATGGACCACGACTAGTGGCTGTTCACCCTCCCCCTCCAGAATGCCCTGCAGCCGCTCCGTGACATCCTTGACTCTAGCACCAGGGAGGCAAAATACCATCCTGGAATCACGTTTGCGGCCGCAGAAATGCCTATCTGTTCCCCTTACGATTGAATCCCCTATCAATATAGCCCTGCCACTCTTATTCCTCCCCTCCTGTGCAGCAGAGCCACCTGTGGTGCCACGAACTTGGCTCTTGCTGCTTTCCCCTGATAAGCCATCTCCCCCAACAGTATCCAAAGCGATATATCTGTTTGAGAGGGAGATGGCCCCAGGGGACTCCTGCTCTACCTGCCTAGTCCTTTTACTCTGCCTGGCAGTCACCCATTTCCTTTCTGCCTGCGTAATCTTTACCTGCGGTGTGACCACCTCACTGAAGGTGCTATCCACGATAATCTCAGCATCGCGGATGCTCCACAGTGAATCCACCCGCAGCTTCAGCTCCGAATCCAAAATGCGGTTGGCCAGTCGCTGCAGCTGGACACACTTCCTGTACACGTGGTCGCCAGGGACACCTGTAGTGTCCATGACTTCCCACATAGTGCAGGAGGAGCATATCACGGATGCGAGCTCTGCTGCCATGACTTGGGTCACTGAAGTACTTAACTCCAACACATCAAAACTCGAATCTGGTCTAGTCTGAGTTCACAAGCGGTTCAACTGACCAACCAAGCTTCGTAATTGCTCTGTCTCTTCTTTAGATATGACATCACCTTTCTGTGATGACGTAGTACAATTAACCAGGATAGGAGTAACTCTTTCTAAATAGGACTGTTATTAAGGGGATACAATAATGCCCTGACTGGGTAAACTGCAAATCAACCGATTTCCCAAAAATGACTGCCTCATTGTGTTCAATGTCAAGTTTCATATTTGCCTCTTTCATGGCAGGTTTACTCAAAAGCATAGGTATCTCACTAGAGACTACATCTGTACTTATAAAATGGCTTACTCTAGCCATCTGAAATTACCAGTGACCTCAAGGTGCTGTCATCTCCAAACCTAAAACATGTAGAACTTTTATATTCCTTAACCTTGCATCGATCCTCACTACTTAGTTAGTGAATCATGATAACATTTTAACCAATCTACCCCGCATACAGTTGAAGTACGTGCATTAACACCACACAATTAAAAGAATCCGTGACTGATACATTCATCACAGGATTAAAACTCCTTGTGACTAGTATAAGCTGTTCATGTTCATCATTATCTTCATCCTCTTCCTCAGAACTACTTTCTCATGCTTCATTTCAAAGACCCTGCATCTTCGCTCTGGGCAATTTGCCGCACAATGATATTTAGAGTCACATCTAAAGCATCTACTGATTTTTCCTTGGGCATTCTTAGAATTCATTCGCCCATTATTACTGTCCCAATTTTGTTTTCTGTTGTTATAACCGGATTTGTTGTGCCTGCTTTCATCACCAATCTGGCTGTTTTTAATCCTTCCATCATATTGACACCTGCGTGCAGGCTCTTGAAAATATTGAAACCCTGGACTGGCGCCTGTGTTCAGTATCTGGAACATTTCGAAACCTGATAACCATCGAATCTTCTATTCTTTGTGTCACAGCAGAAGGCCTCGTTTGTTCCACGAAGATTGAAGGAATTTTTTTTTTAAGGCAGCAGACATTTGGTCCAACAGAGTCTCTTTTTCCAAGAACTAGACGCCAGTTAGGAACAGTTGCCTGTCCACGAGACACCTTAGCACAATCTAGTAATTTAAACTCTAGTACCGATCCAGGGATTTCCATATTTAACAAATTGTTCAAAAGGTTGACAAAGTTCAAGTCCATGATATACTCTTCCATTGAATGACCGTTCATTTTCCGAAATCTATCAAATGCTGACCAGGCCTCATAGGCACTTAACAGGTCATCTTTCTTGTAGATTTAATCCAGAAATTCTAGTTGAAAGGTAAAACCTTCATTAGCCAAAAGATCTGTATCCATCTCAGAATACCTTACTTCTGATTTTACTTCGTTCAGGAAGCAACAACGTCAAGGCCATGCCTTGTTTTCTCTTTGGTAGGGTAGTAACCCGTGTCCACATATCAACCTCATTCTTCCACTGTTCATACAGTTCAAACTCTGAACATCGGAGGGAAATCGTACCTCAACAATTTAAACTTGCTTTCTGTCATTTTCCACAATGGCCACTATGCTTTCAAGTTTTATGGGGGGGGAAATATTGTGGTTTCCAACCTCCACCTTTAGGCAACCATTCTTTGCTGCCATGTCAAAATTGGTGACGGATAGAATGAGAGCCAAGTCTTCAGTTGCTTCCAAGCCTTTATTCCCCCAGATCCCATTACACACCCTCCTATAAATGGATAGAAGAGTCCCCAATTGATACCCACCACCTGAATACAATTAACACTAATTGATATAAATTACATGGATACAATTAACATATTGCACCAATGTTCATGTTAGCAATTCAGTGCATGAACTGAAAAACAAAATTGATCAGCCCAAGTGACACAGGAGTTTTTCTGAACTGCCAAAAGTCTAAGGGTTAAATCCAAGGAAAATAATTTACTGGAGTGTTTCTATTTAGGGGAACAGCCGTAACTTAACCTGTAGGTCAGTAGGAAAGGTACTGTACAAACAAACCGTTCTTTACTCTCACAGGCCAGACTCTCCTCCCTAACACTCACACAGCCACAAGGGACCAAGAGCCCATCTGATAAGGAAGGCACCAGAACTCAGAATACTGCACAACAAATGAGCAGTTCCTCCCGTGGGCACTTTTTCATTCTTCAAAGTGCAAGATGTGCCTGCATTCATAAAGCCAACAGGAAACCAACTTTTAGCCAAGAGAAATATGGATCCCAGAAGCCTTTTCATACAATTCACAGCAAATTTCTTGGCAAGCATCTGCAGCTGCCAAATAAATGTATACTGTATCTCAGACATCTGTTCTTGATACCGGGCCAATTACCCTTGAACACATGCTGTAGATGAATCACTTGCGATTTGGCTTTGGCGTTGAAGGAATACCAAAATATTGAATCAGCATGAACCAGGTAGTTAACAACAACTTCACATAACCTCACAAATTACCACGTAGGACACTATTCGGCCCGTCGAGTCTGTGCTAGTAATATCTCTTCCAATGGATCTGTCTACTCTGATCACATTTCCCTGTATCCTTTCATATTTGTCCTTTTCAAATCCTTATCCAGTAACCTTTTAAATATTATAGTCTCTGTCCCAATAGCCAACTGTCGTAAGGCATTCGATGTTCTAATAACTCTGTAAAAATACTCCATAAAAAATGCCCTGGTCTCATTAATTTAATTTGTTTTGAAAGGCGATGCAAATATGAGCCAATGCACTGCATGATCCCATCTTCACCCAGGTCCACATGCTCACTACATATTCATCAGGAACTAAAACCCTGGCCACTTTTATCCTCCTGAACTAGGGGACACAGAAGACAAGGTATGTTTTAAATCAATCAGATGTTAAATGGCTTGAACACATGCAAGCATCTACCAATTACACACCAACAACTATGTGCCATTGCTCCAGTATGTAACATGCTGATTAGCAATAAATGCTGCCAGCAGATCAATAGGTTTGTGAAGCGGTCATTGAACCTCACCTTACCTCACCTTCGGGTCAGAAGATCGGAGCCTCATACCAGTACCTCTCTGCTGTAAACATTCAGACAGCATGAAACCACTACTGCTATCCCTCTGCTGTTGCCCCACAACCAGTCAATTTGCACCTGTTCATATTGCAAAACTGATTCAGTATTGTGCTGGAGCTGTACTTACACTGCAGGTAGATTCCACAGCACTTGGCAGTAACACAAAAACAACAGAGTACTCCCTCAAGGGCTCAGCAAAGTTAGCCTGAATAGCTGAGCCCCTCAGAACAGGCAGGACCCCAGCTCCAGCCAACTGGACTGTTCTTAGACGGTATGACAGTAGGGGCGCTACAATCGGTCTCAGGGCCCCCCAGGTAGTGAGAGGAAAATCAGCCAGTGTTCCAAGGACCCCTGCACGAATTGCACATGTGAATGTTGTGACAAGATAGGATCTGCATCAGCTGTGAGGCTGCGCGAGCTTGATCGAATTGTCCAAACATTACCACGGGTCACACATGAATAAATGTCATTTGAGAAGTTAGACGTTGCCAAATCATAGAATCACAGAATGGTTACAGCACAGAAGGAGGCCATTCGGCCCATTGAGACCATGCTGGCTCTTTGTAAGAGCGGTCCAGTTAGTCCCATTCTCCCGCTCTTTCCCCGTAGCCCTGCAAGTTTTTTCCCTTCTAATATTTATCCAATTCCTTTTTGAAAGCCACGATTGAATCTGCTTCCACCATCCTTTCAGGCAGCACGTTCCAGATCATAACAACTCATTGTGTAAAAGATGATTTTCTTCATGTCACCTTTGGTTCTTTTGCCAATCACCTTAAATCTGTGTCCTCTGGTTCTGAACCCTTCCGCCAATGGGAACAGCTTCTCTTTATTTACTTTATCTGAACCCTTCATGATTTTGAACACTTCCATCAAATCTCCTCTCAACCTTCTCTGCTCCAAGGAGAACAACCTCAGCTTCTCTAGTCTATCCACATAACTGAAGTCCCTCATCCCTGGAACCATTCTAGTAAATCTTTTCTGCACCCTCTCTAAAGCCTTCACATCTTTCCTGAAGTGCGGTGCCCAGAATTGGACACAATACTCCAGTTGTGGCCGAACCAGTGTTTTATAAGGGTTCAACAACTAACATTCCCTCCGGACAAGTGCCAGGCAATGACCATCTCCAACAAGAGAAAATCTAACCACCTCCCCCTGACATTCAACGGCATTACCATCACTGAAACCTCCACCATCAACATCCTGGGGGTCACCATTGACCAGAAACTTAACTGGACCAGCCACATAAATACTGTGGCTACAGGAACAGGTCAGAGGATGGGTATTCTGTGGCGAGTGACTCACCTCCTGACTCCCCAAAGCTTTTCCGCCATCTACAAGGCCCAAGTCAGGAGTGTGATGAAATACTCTCCACTTGCCTGGATGAGTGCAGCTCCAAAAACACTCAAGAAGCTCGACACCATCCAGGACAAAGCAACCCGCTTGATTCGCATCCTATCCACCACCCGAAACATTCACTCGCTTCACCACTGGCGCACCGTGGCTGCAGTGTGTACCATCTACAGGATTCACTGAAGCAACTCGCCAAGGCTTCTTCGACAGCACCTCCCAAACCTGAAAACTCTACCACCTAGAAGGACAAGGGCAGCAGGCACATGGGAACAACACCACCTGCACGTTCCCCTCCAAGTCACACACCATCCCGACTTGGAAACATATCGCTGTTCCTTCATCGTCACTGTGTCAAAATCCTGGAACTCCCTTCCTAACAGCACTGTGGGAGAACCTTCACCACACGGACTGCAGCGGTTCAAGAAGGTGGCTTACCACCAAGGGCAATTAGGGATGGGCAATAAATGCTGGCCATGCCAGCGACGCCCACATCCCATGAATGAACTAAAAAACATAATTTCCTTTCATATGTACTCTGTGCCACTATTTATAAAGCCCGTACACTTTTTTAACCGCTTTCTCAACCTGTGCTGCCACCTTCAAAGATTTGTGCACATATACCCACAGGTGTCTCTGTTCCTGCAACCCCTTTAGAATTATACCATTTAGTTTATATTCCCTCTCCTCGTTCTACCTGCTAAAATGTATCACTTCGCACTTCTCTGCATTAAATTTCATCTGCCACGTGTCCGCCTTTCTCGTACCTCCTCTATCAATTTTTATCCCATCCAGTATCTCAACTACCTCTTCTGATGATGCCCATAGATCTGTGCTCCAGACAGTCAATGCTTTTTTGGAAGGGGAGTGGAAGGGAAAAAAACTAAAAAAAAACATGTTTAAAATTTGGCCTCAAATGCAGGAATCTGTACTGCTGACCTTTACTGATTTGGCAGCCCATCCGCAGCCAGTAAAAATCAGTGGTTAGAACCATCAACATCACGACTGAGTCTATGAGCCTGAGAAAACCTCTTTTCAAGGTGATTCTGCACATTGAACCTTTCCTGGGAGCGCAGAGCTGGACTACATCCTAAAAACAGAGCGTAAACTGATAACTTCAGACTACTCCGGTTCTTAGAATGTGCTTCCTTCCCTCTATGCCGACCATGTGTGCGGGAAGTGTGTCCACCTGCAGCTACTGACCGATCGTATCTCGGAGCTGGAGCTGCGGGTGGACTCACTGTGGAGCATTCGCGATGCAGAGAAACTCGTGGATAGCACGTTTAGCGAGTTGGTCACACCGCAGGTAAAGGGTATACAGGCAGGAAGTGAATGGGTGACCACCAGGAAGAGTAAGAGATGCAGGCAGGTAGTGCAGGGGTCCCCTGTGGCCATCCCCCTCTCAAACAGATATGCCACTTTGGATGCTGTTGGGGGGGATGACTTATCAGGGGAAGGCAGCAGCAGCCAACTTCCTGGCACCACGGGTAGCTCTGCTGCACAGGCTGGGAGGAAAAAGAGTGGCAGAGCTATAGTGATAGGGGACTCAATTGTAAGGGGAATAGACAGGCGTTTCTGCGGCCGCAACCGAGACTCCAGGATGGTGTGTTGCCTCCCTGGTGCAAGGATCAAGGATGTCTCGGAGCGGCTACAGAACATTTTGGAGGGGGAGGGCGAACAGCCAGCTGTCGTGGTGCACATAGGCACCAACGATATAGGTAAAAAAGGGGATGAGGTCCTAAAAGCAGAATATAGGGAGTTAGGAGGTAAATTAAAAAATAGGACCTCAAAGGTAGTAATCTCAGGATTGCTGCCAGTGCCACGTGCTAGTCAGAGTAGAAATAGGAGGATATTTCAAATGAATACGTGGCTAGAGGAATGGTGCAAGGGGGAGGGATTCAAATTCCTGGGACACTGGAAACGGTTCTGGGGGAGGTGGGACCAGTACAAACCGGATGGTCTGCACCTGGGTAGGGCCGGGACCGCTGTCCTAGGAGGAGTGTTTGCTAGTGCTGTTGGGGAGGGTTTAAACTAAAGTGGCAGGGGGTTGGGAACCTGAGCAGGGAGAGAGAGGAAAGCGTAACAGGAAGGGACAGAAGGTATGGAGTAATAGGTAAAGTGTTAAAAAAGGAAAAAGCAGGAACTAAGCGTCACAAAACAGATTTGAAAGTTCTTTATCTGAATGCACGTAGCATTCGTAATAAAATGGACGAGTTAACGGCACAAATAACTACGTATGGGTATGATCTTGTGGCCATTACAGAAACATGGCTGCAGGGTGACAACGACTGGGAATTAAATATGCCAGGGTATTTAACAATCAGGAAGGACAGGCAGGAGGGAAGGGGAGGTGGGGTGGCTATGTTAATAAAGGAAGGAATCACTGTAATACAGAGAAATGATATTGGGACAAAGCATCAAGATAATGAAACAGTTTGGGTGGAGATAAGGAATAATAAGGGAAAAAAAACTAGTGGGCGTAGTATATAGGCCTCCTAATAGTTGCAACTCTGCTGGAAGAAGTATTAATCAGGAGATAGTCGGGGCATGTAATAAGGGAACAGCCATAATTATGGGGGATTTTAATTATCATATTAACTGGACAAATCAAATTGGGCAGAGCAGCCTTGAGGACGAGTTCATTGAGTGCATCAGGGATGGATTTCTTGAGCAGTATGTAACTGATCCTACAAGGGGGCAGGCAACCTTGGACCTGGTCCTGTGTAATGAGTCAGGATTAATTAATAATGTCCTAGTTAAGGATCCCCTTGGAACGAGCGACCACAACATGGTTGAATTCCATATCCAATTAGAGGGTGAGAAGGTTGATTCTCAAACAAGCGTACTGAGCTTGAATAAAGGAGACTATGATGGTATGAGAGCGGAATTGATTAAAGTGGACTGGGAAAATAGATTAAAGGGTAAGACGGTACATGAGCAGTGGTGTTCATTTAGGGAGTTATTTTACAACTTTCAAAATAAATATATTCCACTGAGGAAAAAAGGGTGTAAAAGAAATGACAGCCATCCGTGGCTAAGTAAAGAAATCAAGGATAGTATCCGACTAAAAACAAGGACATATAAGGTAGCCAAACTTAGTGGGAGGATAGAAGATTGGGAATTCTTCAAAAGACAGCAAAAAGTAACTAAAGGATTGATTAAGAAAGGGAAGTTAGATTATGAAAAGAAATTAGCAAAAAATATAAAAACAGATAGCAAGAGTTTCTATAGTTATATAAAAAGAAAAAGGGTGGCTAAGGCAAACATAGGTCCCTTAGAGGATGAGACCGGGAAATTAATGGTGGGAAACATGGAGATGGCAAAAATGCTGAACAAATATTTTGTTTCAGTCTTTACAGTAGAGGACACTAAGAATATCCCAACACTGGACAAACAGGGGACTCTCGGGGGGGAGGAGCTAAATACGATTAAAATCACTCAGGAGATGGTACTCAGTAAAATAATGGGACTCAAGGCGGATAAATCCCCTGGACCTGATGGCTTCCATCCTAGGGTCTTGAGGGAAGTGGCAGTAGGGATTGTGGATGCTTTGGTGATAGTTTTCCAAAATTCCCTGGACTCAGGAGAGGTCCCGGCAGATTGGAAAACTGCTAATGTAACACCGTTATTTAAAAAGGGTAGTAGGCAGAAGGCTGGAAATTATAGGCCAGTTAGCTTAACATCTGTGGTGGGTAAAATTTTGGAGTCTATTATTAAGGAGACAGTAACGGAACATTTAGATAAGCATAATTTAATAGGACAAAGTCAGCATGGCTTTATGAAGGGGAAGTCATGTCTGACAAATTTGCTTGAGTTCTTCGAGGATATAACGTATAGGGTGGATAAAGGGGAACCAGTGGACATAGTGTATTTAGACTTCCAGAAGGCATTCGACAAGGTGCCACATAAAAGATTATTACTTAAGATAAAAAATCACGGGATTGGGGGTAATATTCTGGCATGGGTGGAGGATTGGTTATCGAACAGGAAGCAGAGAGTTGGGATAAATGGTTCATTTTCGGACTGGCAACCAGTAACCAGTGGTGTTCCACAGGGGTCGGTGCTGGGTCCCCAACTCTTTACAATCTATATTAACGATTTGGAGGAGGGGACCGAGTGCAACATATCAAAATTTGCAGATGATACAAAGATGGGAGGGAAAGTAGAGAGTGAGGAGGACATAAAAAACCTGCAAGGGGATATAGACAGGCTGGGTGAGTGGGCGGAGATTTGGCAGATGCAATATAATATTGGAAAATGTGAGGTTATGCACTTTGGCAGGAAAAATCAGAGAGCAAGTTATTTTCTTAATGGCGAGAGACTGGAAAGTACTGCAGTACAAAGGGATCTGGGGGTCCTAGTGCAAGAAAATCAAAAAGTTGGTATGCAGGTGCAGCAGGTGATCAAGAAAGCCAACGGAATGTTGGCTTTTATTGCTAGGGGGATAGAATATAAAAACAAGGAGGTATTGCTGCAGTTATATAAGGTATTGGTGAGACCGCACCTGGAATACTGCATACAGTTTTGGTCTCCATACTTAAGAAAAGACATACTTGCTCTCGAGGCAGTACAAAGAAGGTTCACTCGGTTAATCCCGGGGATGAGGGGGCGGACATATGAGGAGAGGTTGAGTAGATTGGGTCTCTACTCATTGGAGTTCAGAAGAATGAGAGGCGATCTTATTGAAACATATAAGATTGTGAAGGGTCTTGATCGGGTGGATGCAGTAAGGATGTTCCCAAAGATGGGTGAAACTAGAACTAGGGGGCATAATCTTAGAATAAGGTGCTGCTCTTTCAAAACTGAGATGAGGAGAAACTTCTTCACTCAGAGGGTGGTAGGTCTGTGGAATTTGCTGCCCCAGGAAGCTGTGGAAGCTACATCATTAGATAAATTTAAAACAGAAATAGACAGTTTCCTAGAAGTAAAGGGAATTAGGGGTTATGGGGAGCGGGCAGGAAATTGGACATGAAGCTGAGTTCGGATCGGTCAATGCCCTGTGGGTGGCGGAGAGGGCCCAGGGGCTATGTGGCCGGGTCCTGCTCCGACTTCTTGTGTTCTTTAGATTTGTGGTTGGGATCAGATCAGCCATGATCTTATTGAATGGCGGAGCAGGCTCGAGGGGCCGATTGGCCTACTCCTGCTCCAATTTCTTATGTTCTTATGTTCTTATGTTCTTATATCAGCAGAGTCTCAACTGGAACTAGCATCCAACAAAGCTACGTTCCACTTCAGGGATCCTACCAGTGACAGATATCAGCCTCAGGACAAGTCCACACACCAAGCAGCACTAGAATGCTACGTATTGTTTTCATATGGAGGGTGCTTCGTCATTTCCCTCCATTTCAAAAGTACTTAATTGGCTGTGAGGTGCGATGGAACCTCCTGAGGTCATGCAAAGCGCTATATAAATGCAAATTCTTTCTTTCATTACAATAAATACACAACATTATATATATATATATATATATATATATAAAAGCATGGAACAAAAACAAGTCAAACCAACTTGCTCCACCAACCACAATCTGTTCACTTATGGAGTCTATCCATTCCATGCAATCTCCTGAGGAAAGGTTCTCTCACCACCAAAGATAAATCTGTGGGATTCCATAAAGGTACAGCATATATAGTCAGAGAACAATGCCTGGTGATTACAGATAATCTTTCCAACTGCCCGTTATGAAAGCAATCAGAGGAGTTGAATGGTGTTCAGACAGAGAAACATTACATACAAGACTACTGAATACACAAACGGTCAGAACACAAAGACAGAGAGAGCGAGAGCGCGAGAGCGAGCGAGAGCGAGAGCGAGCGCGAGAGAGAGAGAGAGCGCGAGAGCGAGAGCGAGCGCGAGAGCGAGCGCGAGCGCGAGAGAGAGAGCGAGAGCGCGAGAGAGAGCGAGAGCGCGAGAGAGAGCGAGAGCGCGAGAGAGAGCGAGAGCGCGAGAGCGAGAGCGAGAGCGAGAGCGCGAGAGCGAGAGCGAGAGCGAGCGCGAGAGAGCGAGAGCGAGCGCGAGAGAGCGAGAGAGCGAGAGCGAGCGCGAGAGCGAGAGCGAGCGCGAGAGAGCGAGAGCGAGAGCGAGAGCGAGAGCGAGAGCGAGCGCGAGAGAGAGAGCGCGAGAGCGCGAGAGAGCGCGAGAGAGCGCGAGAGAGAGAGCGCGAGAGAGAGAGCGCGAGAGAGAGAGCGCGAGAGAGAGAGCGCGAGAGAGAGAGCGCGAGAGAGAGAGCGCGAGAGAGAGAGCGCGAGAGAGAGAGCGCGAGAGAGAGAGCGCGAGAGAGAGAGCGCGAGAGAGAGAGCGCGAGAGAGAGAGCGCGAGAGAGAGAGCGCGAGAGAGAGAGCGCGAGAGAGAGAGCGCGAGAGAGAGAGCGCGAGAGAGAGAGCGCGAGAGAGAGAGCGCGAGAGAGAGAGCGCGAGAGAGAGAGCGCGAGAGAGAGAGCGCGAGAGAGAGAGCGCGAGAGAGAGAGCGCGAGAGAGAGAGCGCGAGAGAGAGAGAGCGCGAGAGAGAGAGAGCGCGAGAGAGAGAGAGCGCGAGAGAGAGAGAGCGCGAGAGAGAGAGAGCGCGAGAGAGAGAGCGCGAGAGAGAGAGCGCGAGAGAGAGAGCGAGAGAGAGAGAGCGAGAGAGAGAGAGCGAGAGAGAGAGAGCGAGAGAGAGAGCGAGAGCGAAGCACCAGGCGTACCTAAAAATGAGGTGCCAACCTGGTGAAGCTACAACACAGGACTACATGCATGCTGAACAGCAGAAGCAACATGCTATATACAGAGCTAAGCGATTCCACAACCAACAGATCAGATCAAAGCTCTGCAGTCCTTCCACATCCAATCGTGAATGGTGGTGGACAGTCAAACAACTAACAGGAGGAGGAGGCTCTGTAAACATCCCCATCCTCAACGATGGCGAAGTCCAGCACGTGAATGCAAAAGACAAGGCTGAAGCGTTTGCGACCATCTTCAGCCAGAAATGCCGAGTAGATGATTCATCTCGGCCTCCTCCCGATATCCCCACCATCACAGAAGCCAGTCTTCGGCCAATTCGATTCACTCCATGTGATATCAAGAAACGGCCGAGTGCAAGGGATACAACAAAGGCTATGGGACCCGACAACATCCCGGCTGTAGTGCTGAAGACTTCTACTCCAGAACTAGCTGCGCCTCTAGCCAAACTGTTCCAGTACAGCTAAACACTGGCATCTACCCGACAATGTGGAAAATTGCCCAGGTATGTCCTGTCCGCAAAAAGCAGGACAAATCCAATCCGGCCAATTACCGCCCATCATTCTGCTCTCAATCATCAGCAAAGTGATGGAAGGTGTCGTCGACAATGCTATCAAGTGGCACTTACTCACCAATAACCTGCTCACCAATGCTCAGTTTGGGTTCTGCCAGGACCACTCGGCTCCTGACCTCATTACAGCCTTGGTCCAAACATGGACAAAAGAGCTGAATTCCAGAGGTGAGGTGAGAGTGACTGCCCTTGACATCAAGGCACCATTTGACAGAGTATGGCACCAAGGAGCCCTAATAAAATTGAAGTCAATGGGAATCAGGGGGAAAACTCTCCAGTGGCTGGAGTCATACCTAGCACAAAGGAAGATGGTAGTGGTTGTTGGAGGCCAATCATCTTAGCCCCAGGACATTGCTGCAGGAGTTCCTCAGGGCAGTGTCCTCGGCCCAACCATCTTCAGCTGCTTCATCAATGACCTTCCCTCCATCATAAGGTCAGAAATGGGGATGTTCGCTGATGATTGCACAGTGTTCAGTTCCATTCGCAACCCCACAGATAATGAAGCAGTCCGTGCCCACATGCAGCAAGACCTGGACAATATCTAGGCTTGGGCTGATAAGTGACAAGTAACATTCGCGCCAGACAAGTGCCAGGCAATGACCATCTCCAACAACAGAGAATCTAACCACCTTCCCTTGACATTCAACGGCATTACCATCGCCGATTCCCCCACCATCAACATCCTGGGGGTCACCATTGACCAGAAACTTAACTGGACTGGCCAGATAAATACTGTGGCTACAAGAGCAAGTCAGAGGCTGGGTATTCTGTGGCGAGTGACTCACCTCCTGACTCCCCCAAAGCCTTTCCACCATTTACAAGACACAAATCAGGAGTGTGATGGAATACTCACCACTTGCCTGGATGAGTGCAGCTCCAACAACACTCAAGAAGCTCGACACCATCCAGGACAAAGCAGCCCACTTGATTGGCACCCCATCCACCACCCTAAACATTCACTCCCTTCACCACCGGCACACAGTGGCTGCAGTGTGTACCATCCACAGGATGCACTGCAGCAACTTGCCAAGGATTCTTCGACAGCACCTCCCAAACCCACAACCTCTACCACCTAAAAGGACAAGGACTGCAGGCACATGGGAACAACACCACCTGCACATTCCCCTCCACGTCGCACACCATCCCAACTTGGAAATATATCGCTGTTCCTTCATCGTTGCTGGGTCAAAATCCTGGAACTCGCTACCTAACAGCACTGTGGGAGAACCTTCGCCACATGGACTGCAGCGGTTCAAGAAGGCAGCTCACCACCACCTTCTCAAGGGCAATTAGGGATAGGCAATAAATGCTGGACTTGCCAGCGATGCCCATGTCCCATGAACGAATAAAAAAAATGGTAAGCTCATCATCAAGATTGCGACCCATGGAATAAAGGGGGCAGCAGCAACACGGATACAGAATTGGCTAAGTGACAGGAAACAGAAAGTAGTGGTGAACAATTGTTTTTCGGACTGGAAGGAGGTGTACAGTGGTTTTCCTCAGAGGTCGGTGCTGGGACCACTGCTTTTCTAGATATATATTAATGACTTGGACTTGGGTGTACAGGGCACAATTTCAAAATTTGCAGATGACACAAAACTTAGAAGGGTAGTAAACAGTGAGGAGGATAGTGATAGACTTCAAAAGGATACAGACAGGCTGATGGCATGGGCGGCCACGTGGCAGGTAAAATTTAAAGCAGAAAAATTCAAAGTGATACATTTCGGTAGGAAGAACAAAGAGTGGCAACATAAACTAGAGGGCATAACTCTAAAAGGGGTACAGGAACAGAGAGATCTGGGGCTATATGTGCACAAATCATTGAAGGTGGCAGGGCCGGTTGAGAAAGCGGTTAAAAAGGCATAAGGGATCCTGGGCTTTATAAATAGAGGCATTGAGTACAAAAGTATGGAAGTCATGATGAACCTTTATAAAACATTGGTTCGGCCACAACTGTGTCCAGTTTTGGGCAACGCACGTTTGGAAAGATGTGAAGGTTTTAGAAAGGGTGCAGAAGAGATTTACTAAAACGATTCCAGGGATGAGGGGCTTTAGTTAGGTGGATAGACTGGAGAAGCTGGGATTGTTCTCCTTGGAACAGAGACGGTTGCGAGGAGATTTGATAGATGTATTCAAAATCATGAAGGGTACAGACAGAATAGATAGAGAGAAACTGTTCCCATTGGTGGAAGGGTCAAGAACCAGAGGACATAGATTTAAGGTGATTGGCAAAAAAAATCAAAGGTGACATGAGGAAAAACTTTTTTACACAGCGAGCAGTTTGGAATGCACTGCCCGAGGGGATGGTGGAGGCAGTTTCAATCATGGCCTTCAAAACGGAACTGGATAAGTACTTATAGGAAAAAATTTGAAGGGCTACGGGGAAAGGGCGGGGGAGTGGGACCTGCTGGATTGCTCCTCTAAAGAGCTGGCGCAGACTCACTGGGCTGAATGGCCTCCTTCCGTGCTGTAACCTTTCAATAATTCTAAATAGTAAAAGTATTCTGCAGATACATAAACAAAAAGAAAAATCTGGATAGGGATAGGGCCACTAAGGGATGCACACGATAAACTCACAGGTAATGACAGCGAAATAGCAGAGACATTGAATAGCTACTTTGCCTCAGTATTTACCAGGGAGACTAACAAGGTAGGCATGACATTAGAAGAAGAGATCAAAAAAGATATAAAAACATTTAAGATAGAACGGGGGGGGAGATAATTGATAAACTAATCATACTTAGAGGGGATAAAACCCCAGGTCCGGATGGATTGCATCCACGAATATTAAAAGAAATTAGGGAGGAAATAGCAGAGGCACTATTACATATATATTAAAAAGGGAATAGTGCCAGAGGACTGGCTACCAGCTAATGTTATTCCCATATTTAAAAAGGGAGATAGAACAAATCCAGGGAACTATAGCCAATTAGTTTAACGTCATTGGTAGGAAAGATAATAGAATCTTTACTCAAAGGTGTAATAGAAAAACATCTAGAAAACGAAAATATAATGAAGAATAATCAATGCGGATTTCAGAAGAGAAAGTCATGCCTGACCAATCTGATCGAATTCTTTGAACAAACAGAAAGAGTAGACAAGGGTAATACAGTAGATGTAATATATTTGGATTTTCAAAAGGTCTTCGATAAAAGTAGACTCATGACTAAGGTCAGAGCATGTGGAGTCGGGAGGCAGGCAGCAGAATGGACAGCAAGCTGGCTACCAAACAGAAAACAGCGAGTAGGGGTTAAGGGTGGCTACTCAGACTGGCAGGTGGAAAGTGGTGTTCCACAGGGATCGGTGCTGGGACCACTGCTGTTTACCATTTACATTAATGATTTGGATTCGGGAATCGGGAGTACAATTTCAAAATTTGCAGACGACACCAAATTACGGGATGTAGTTAATTAAAAGGAGAAATGCATCAAAATGCAAGAAGACATTAATAAACTTGCAAAATGGGGGTGTAATTGGCAAATTAATTTCAATATAGATAAATATGAGGTGGTGCATTTTGGTAAGAAGAATAAGGAGGCCACATATGGCTTGAAAAATACAAGTCTGAATGTGATAGAGGAGCAAAGGGATCTAGGAGTACAGATTTTTTTTTTTATTCGTTCATGGGATGTGGGCGTCGCTGGCGAGGCCAGCATTTATTGCCCATCCCTAATTGTCCTCGAGAAGGTGGTGGTGAGCCGCCTTCTTGAACCGCTCCAGTCCGTGTGGTGACGGTTCTCCCACTGTGCTGTTAGGAAGGGAATTCCAGGATTTCGACCCAGCGACGATGAAGGAACGGTGATATATTTCCAAGTCAGGATTGTGTGTGACTTGGAGGGGAACGTGCAGGTGGTGTTGTTCCCATGTGCCTGCTGCTCTTGTCCTTCTAGGTGGTAGAGGTCGCGGGTTTGGGAGGTGCTGTCGAAGAAGCCTTGGCGAGTTGCTGCAGTGCATCCTGTGGATGGTACACACTGCAGCCACTGTGCGCCGGTGGTGAAGGGAGTGAATGTTTAGGGTGGTGGATGGGGTGCCAATCAAGCGGGCTGCTTTATCTTGGATGGTGTCGAGCTTCTTGAGTGTTGTTGGAGCTGCACTCATCCAGGCAAGTGGAGAGTATTCCATCACACTCCTGACTTGTGCCTTGTAGATGGTGGAAAGGCTTTGGGGAGTCAGGAGGCGAGTCAGGAGGCGAGTCACTCGCCGCAGAATACCCAGCCTCTGACCTGCTCTCGTAGCCACAGTATTTATATGGCTGGTCCAGTTAAGTTTCTGGTCAATGGTAACCCCCAGGATGTTGATGGTGGAGGATTCAGCGATGGTAATGCCGTTGAAGGTCAAGGGGAGGTGGTTAGACTCTCTCTTGTTGGAGATGGTCATTGCCTGGCACTTGTCTGGCACAAATGTTACTTGCCACTTATCAGCCCAAGCCTGGATGTTGTCCAGGTATTGCTGCATGCGGGCTCGGACTGCTTCATTATTTGAGGGGTTGCGAATGGAACTGAACACTAAACTGAACACAACTAAAAGTAGCAACACAGGCGATAAAAAGGCAAATCAAGCACTGAGGTTCATTTCTAGAGGGACAGAATTGAAAAGCAGTGAAGTTATGTTAAAGTTGTATAGAATCATAGAAAGGTTACAGCACGGAAGGAGATCATTTGGCCCATCGAGTCTGCGTCGGCTCTGTGCAAGAGCAATCCAGCTAGTTCCACTCCCCCTCCCTTTCCCCGTAGCCCTGCAATTTTTTCCCTTTTGAAGGCCATGATTGAATCTGCTTCCACCACCCCCTCGGGCAGTGCATTCCAGATCCTAACCACTCGCTGTGTAAAAATGTCATCTTGTCACCTTTGGTTCTTTTGCCAATCACCTTAAATCTATGTCCTCTGGTTCTTGACCCTTCCGCCAATGGGAATAGTTTCTCTCTATCTATTCTGTCTAGACACTTCATGATTTTGAATACCTCGATCAAATCTCCTCGCAACCATCTCTGTTCCAAGGACAGCAACCCCAGCTTCTCCAGTCCATCCACATAACTAAAGTCCCTCATACCTGGAATCATTCTAGTAAATCTCTTCTGCACCCTCTCTAAAGCCTTCACATCTTTCCAAAAGTGCGGTGCCCAGAACTGAACACAATATTCCAGTTGTGGCCGAACCAGTGTTTTATCAAGGTTCATCATGACTTCCATACTTTTATACTCTATGCCTCTATTTATAAAGCCCAGGATCCCGTAGACTTTCAACTGTTTTTCAACCTGCTCTGCCACCTTCAACGATTTGTGTACATATACCCCCAGATCTCTCTGTTCCTGTATCCCTTTTAGAGTTGTGTCATCTAGTTTATATTGCCACTCCTCGTTCTTCCTACCAAAATGTATCACTTCGCATTTTTCTGCGTTAAACTTCATCTGCCATGTGTCCGCCCATGCCACCAGCCTGTCTATATCCTCTTGAAGTCTATCACTATCCTTCTCACTGTTTACTACCCTTCCAAGTTTTGTGTCATCTGCAAATTTGGAAATTGTGCCCTGTACACCCAGGTCCAAGTCATTAATATATATCAAGAAAAGCAGTGGTCCTAGTACTGACCCCTGGGGAACACCACTGTACACCTCCCTCCAGTCCGAAAAACAACCATTCACCACCACTCTGTTTCCTGTCCCTTCCCAATTCTGTATCCACGTTACTACTGCTCCCTTTATTCCATGTGCCGCAATCTTTATGATAAGCCTACCATGCAGCACTTGATCAAACACCTTTTGAAAGTCCATATACACCACATCAACTGCATCGCTGCATTGTCCTCATCCACCCTCTCCGTTACCTCATCAATAAACACTATCGGGTTAGTTAAACACGATTTACCTTTAACAAATCCATGCTGGCTTTCCCTAATCAATCCACACTCATCCAAGTGACTGTTAATTCTGTCCCAGATTATTGTTTCTAAAAGTTTCCCCACCACTGAGGTTAGATTGACTGGCCTGTAGTTGCTGGGTTTATCCTTGCACTCTTTTTTTAAACAAGGGTGTAACATTTGCAATTCTCCAGTCCTCCGGCACCACCCTCGTATCTAAGGATGTTTGGGAGATTATGGCCAGTACCTCCGCAATTTCCACCCTTACTTCCCTCAGCAACCTCGGATGTATCCCATCCGGACCGGATGACTTATCTACTTTAGCTAGCCTTTCAGGAACCTCTTCTTCATCAATTTTTAGCCCATCCAATATCTCAACTATATCTTCCTTTACTGTGACTCTGGCAGCATCATCTTCCTTGGTAAAGACAGATACAAAGTACTCATTTAGTACCTTGGCCATCCCCTCTGCCTCCTTGAGTAGATCTCCTTTATGGTCCCTAATCGGCCCCAACCCTCCTCTTACTGTACGTTTACTGTTGGTTAACCTTGGTTAGACCACAGTTGACTACTGTGCACAGTTCTGGCCTCCATATTATAGAAAGGATATAGAGGCATTGGAGATAGTGTAATAAAGATTCACAAGGATGATACCAGAACTGAGAGGATATCCTCATCAAGAAAGGCTGAACAGGCTTGTGGTCTTTTCTTTAGAAAAGAGAAGGCTGAGGGGCAACCGGATAGAGGTCTTTAAGATAATGAAAGGTTTGATAGGGATTTTTTTTTATTCGTTCATGGGATGTGGGCATCGCTGGCAAAGCCAGCATTTATTGGTCATCCCTAATTGCCCTCGAGAAGGTGGTGGTGAGCTGCCTTCTTGAACCGCTGCAGTCCGTGTGGTGAAGGTTCTCCCACAGTGCTGTTAGGTAGGGAGTTCCAGAATTTTGACCCAGCGACGATGAAGGAACGGCGATATATTTCCAAGTCGGGATGGTGTGCGACGTGGAGGGGAATGTGCAGGTGGTGGTGTTACCATGCGTCTGCCGCCCTTGTCCTTCTAGTTGGTAGAGGCCGCGGGTTTGGGAGGAGCTGTCGAAGAAGCCTTAGCGAGTTGCTGCAGTGCATCCTGTAGATGGTACACACTGCAGCCACGGTGCGCCAGTGGTGAAGGGAATGAATGTTTAGGGTGGTGAATGGGGTGCCAATCAAGCGGGCTGCTTTGTCCTGGATGGTGTCGAGCTTCTTGAGTGTTGTTGGAGCTGCACTCATCCAGGCAAGTGGAGAGTTTTCCATCACACTCCTGACTTGTGCCTTGTTGATGGTGGAAAAGCTTTGAGGAGTCAGGAGGTGAGTCACTCGCTGCAGAATACCCAGCCTCTGACCTGCTCTTGTCGCCACAATATTTATATGGCTGGTCCAGTTAAGTTTCTGGTCAATGGTGATCCCCAGGATGTTGATGATAGGGGATTCGGCGATGGTAATGCCGTTGAATATCATGGGGAGGTGGTTAGACTTTCTCTTGTTGGAGATGGTCTATGCCTGGCATTTGTCTGGCACGAATGTTACTTGCCACTTATCAGCCCAAGCCTGGACGTTGTCCAGGTCTTGCTGCATGCAGGCACGGACTGCTTCATTATCTGAGGGGTTGCGAACGGAACTGAACACTGTGCAATCATCAGCGAACATCCCCATTTCTGACCTTATGATGGAGGGAAGGTCATTGATGAAGCAGCTGAAGGTGGTTGAGCCTAGGACACTGCCCTAAGGAACTCCTGCAGCAATGTCCTGGGGCTGAGATAATTGACTCCAACAACCACTACCATCTTTGTGCTAGATATGGCTCCAGCCACTGGAAAGTTTTCCCCGATTTTACTAGGGCTCCTTGGTGCCACACACGGTCAAATGCTGCCTTGATGTCAAGGGCGGTCGCTCTCACCTCACCTCTGGAATTCAGCTCTTTTGTCCATGTTTGGACCAAGGCTGTAATGAGGTCTGGAGCCGAGTGGCCCTGGCGGAGCCCAAACTAAGCATCGGTGAGCAGGTTATTCGTGAGTAAATGCCGCTTTATAGGGTAGACGTATACATAAAATAGTCGCTAATAAATCCAATTGGGAATTCAGGAGAAACTTCTTTACCCAAATTGAAGTGTTAAGAAAGTGGAATGCGCTACCACAAGGAGTAGTTGAGGCAAATAGCATAGATACATTTAAGGGGAAGCTAGATAAACACATAAGGGAGAAAGGAATAGAAGGATATGCTGATAGGTTAGATGAAAGGTTTTGAAAAAGTTACCTTTAAATGTGTTTTAAAGTATAGCGTGTTCGTGCAAATTAAAAAATGGCTAGAAGACGATAGGTCGTTAAGATGCTGATGAGCTAGCTTTGATGTTGTTTTCCCATAAACTGTAAATAGTAAACAATTCATTAGTCTATATCATCAATCGGAAAACACTTCACACTAATTGTGTTGGATCCTTTGATCCCATTCTGGTTGTGAACGGAGGGAGATAAAACAAAGTGAGATATTGGCAGTCAGTCAGGTACAGAAAATGATGTGGAGATGCCGGTGATGGACTGGGGTTGACAATTGTAAACAATTTTACAACACCAAGTTATAGTCCAGCAATTTTATTTTAACTTCACAAGCTTTCGGAGGCTTCCTCCTTCCTCAGGTAAATTTACCTGAGGAAGGAGGAAGCCTCCGAAAGCTTGTGAGGTACAGAAAAGGCTGCAAAGACAGTCAGGTGTTTGTAATAGAAAGCTGCAAGGCAGTAAGACCTGGTGAAGACAGCAGGAAGGGTAAGAACACAGATGGTAGTCAAAAATCATTCTGTTTAAGTCAAGCAATGAAGGCTCATTATTTTATATCATACAAAGTTGAGTTGCACTGATCGAAAGAAGTGAATCCGATCATCACTGTTGCTCCGAATGTTCACATGCTGTGAAATAAAGCAGCTTTATGAAGAATCTGGCCTCGTCTCACCAAGTATTCACTCAGTCTGCCTTCAGAAAGATTGAACAAGCATGAGAAAAACACAAATATCTAGTTCAGGTCACAGGGGATACTACTGTAACAACCCTGGATTACAGAGTCATATAGTATGCCTAAACTTCTAACAGTGCCTTCCACCTTATCTTGTGACTCAATAACTCCCACTTTGGTTATCAACATCCAGCTCACTTCAAGGTTTATGAAGTCTGATATTATTAGACCTCGTTAGCTACAGAAACAGTTGGTCCTCCTCAGTATCTTCTCTAGCACTTGCTACCTTATCTGGAGACACAATGGTCTCCCTACTGGTGGTATTACTCAAAGCCTTGGAAGTCCATGTCTCATTTTTGGTGATACTCCAGTACCTCAGGAGCCAGTGCATTCTTACTGGCAGTGGCATTTCAGCTTTCTCTTCTACCTCAAGGTCTAAAAAGACCCTCAAGCCCATGACTATCTGATACTTATTAGGCACCTATACCTACATAAGAACCTAAGAAAAAGGAGCAGGAAAAGGCCATATGGCCCCTCGAGCCTGCTCTGCCATTCAATGAGATCATGGCTGATCTTCGAACTCAACTCCACTTTCCCGCCCGATCCCCATATCCCTTCATTCCCTTAGAATCCAAAAATCTATCGAACTCAGTCTTGAATATACTCAATGACTGAGCATCCACAGCCCTCTAGGGTAGAGAATTCCAAAGATTCACAACCCTCGGTGAAGAAATTCCTTCTCATCTCAGTCCTAAATGGCTGACCCCTTATCCTGAGATTATGTCCCCTAGTTCTAGACTCTCCAACCAGGGGAAACAGCCTCTCAGCATCTACCCTGTCAAGCCCTCTTAGAATTTTATTTTATGTTTCAATGAGATCTCCTCTCATTCCTCTGAACTCCAGAGAGTAAAGGCCCATTCTACTCAATATTGCCTCATAGGACAACCCTCTCATCCCAGGAATCAATCTAGTGAGCCTTCGTTGCACCACCTCTAAGGCAAGTATATCCTTCCTTAGGTAAGGAGACCAAAACTGTATACAGTACTCCAGGTGTGGTCTAACCAAAGCCCTGTACAATTGCAGCAAAACTTCCTTACTCTTGTACTCCAACCCCCTTGCAATAAAGGCCAACATACTATTTGCCTTCCTAATTATTTGCTGTACCTGCATGTTAACTTTGTGTTTCGTGTACAAGGACACCCAAATCCCTCTGAACACCAACATTTTAAAAATATTCCGTTTTTCTATTTTTCCTACCAAAGTGAATAATCTCACATTTCCCCACATTATACTCCATCTGCCACCTTCTTGCCCACTCATTTAACCTGTGCAGACTCTGTGTCCTCCTCACAGCTTACTTTCCCACCTAGCTTTGTATCTTCAGCGAACTTAGATACATTACACTCGGTCCCTTCATCTAAGTCATTAATATAGATTGTAAATAGCTGAGGCCCAAGCACCGATCCCTATGGCATCCCACTAGTTACAACCTGCCAACCCAAAAATGACTTATTTATTCCTACTCTCTGTTTTCTGTCCGTTAACCAATCCTCAATCTATGCTAATATATTACCCCCAATCCCATGACCCATACCTACTGTTCTCCTGGGATTCTTGACCCTGTACCTTGTTTAGTGACTTATCCAACCACACTACCCAACATCATGGCACTTGCCAAGCACCTCACTGGCTCTCTTTTGCTCCCAATCCCCTCCTTAAGAATTTTCTTAAAACCTAATGGTTTCTACTTGGCCTGATGCTCAAGTTAATAACTCTTCAATGAGTTAATAACTGCCCAGCACATTAACTTCTCCCTCAAAGTTAACCCATTAATAAGTTATTTGCTCTGCTACCTTCTCACTAAACAAGTGTGCTGCAACCATGTAGTTTCATGAAATTCATCCAATTTCCTATCAATGAAACGATCACTTAATTACCCCCTCTCAAGTATGGACTTAATAAGTTACCAAATAAATAAACCCCAAGGCAGTTCAACCTTGCCATATGAAGTTAATGGTTAACCTGCTAGGCAGCAAGCTACACTCAGTAAATTATTCCTTTCCTCAGCTCCTTAAATAAAATATGCCACTAATCCAGAGATCAGCTTCAATAAATTGAGTAGGGACACAATCTAAAAGGTGCAACAATAATGAAGGTTTCTGTGTCATTCCCATGTTTAAAATGGACTCTCCCAAATGGATTTAAGGTTTTATCTTTAACTTATGACATCAGTTATTGCAATTTAACAAATTGAGGATAGCCATTTCTTAAAGGAAATGATTTTCTGCTTTGAATGAACCAGATCAACATGAACTAAAAGATGCAAAGTGATGGAGTAATGGATGAAAAGTAAATGTTCAAAATATAAAATAACTATATTTAAAAATATATATAATTATATACATGACAGGACAAAGTGCATTCAGAACTATTTAGAATTTAACAGCTTAATATGATTGGGGAGCACATACACAGAACCTGAATTAAAATGTATTGCTTTTTCATTACATACAAGAAAGAAAGAAGAACAAACTTTCATTTATATAGTGCCATTCACAACCTCAGGTCATCGCAAAGGACTTCACAGCCAATCATGCAGTTTTGAACTGTAGCTACTGTTGTAATGTAGGAAAACACGACACCCAATTCGCAAACAGCAAGGTTCCACAAACAGTAATGTGACCATGACCAGATAATCTGTTTTAGTGATGTTGGTTGAGGGATAAATATTGGCCAGGACACCAGGGAGAACTCGCCTGCTCTTCTTCGAATACTGCTGTGGGATCTTTTTCGTTCACTTGAGAGGGCAGATGGGGCCTCGGTTTAACGTCTCATCTGAAAGACGCACCACCAACAGTGCAGCACTCCCTCAGTACTGCAATGAAGTATCAACCTAAATTATATGTTCAAGTCTCTGGAGTGGAGCTTGAACCCACGATCTTCTGACTCAGTGCTGAGAGAATGTTTGTAGATTCGAAGCATATTGTAGGAATCGCAGGTAAAAGAAACACTTTCCATCTGTTGTGATATCAATTTAGGTGCACTCTTCCCAGCCATGTATAGCTAGTTATAAAAATTACTCCTAAAATGTTCCTTTTAAAATAATTAAATTGCCCATGGTGTTGCCCAGTTGGTTGATGAACATTAGTTTTATTGAAGATGGCAAAGGAGTTGGGAGACTTCAGCAACTCACTCCACCTATTGGCCAGAGCCTGCAACTACACTGTTACAGGCAACTTGTTTACATAGAGTATTTCTACCCTGAATGTTTACATGGACAGTTTCAATATTAATTGTTGACATAAAAGCATGTCCAAAAAATCACGAGGTATTATTGCATACATAAACAAGAATTTTAATATATCGATGTGGTCTTTGCTGTCCACTTCTTTTTGTATCACTTTGATTTGTCGTGTTCTGATTATCATGAAATCATATCATTTGTATTTGCAGATATAATTATAAATATTTTGCAAACTTTTTAATAGTTCAGTTGTCAAATTTAATGTTTGTTGATATAAAAATAAATTCATAGCAGTTTATGCCATAAGATGATCTGGCCACTACATACCTGCAGCCCTTGCCAACATACGTTCCCCATTTTTAGTTGTCTTGTAGCACACACAACTCTCTGTCCAAGGCACAAGTAACGGCCCTGGAAAGCATCTAGTCTCCAACCCTGCAACTCTCCTTTTCATTTCTCCCTCCTCCCTCCCCCCACCCCTGGGGGTATCAGCAGGCTCTTAAATTATGGGGGACATCAGGGCCAAGCTGAGGTTTTCAAAATGGTATCCATAAGGATTTATGTATTGGCTGACTTACTAGCACATCATTTCTGTTACTGGCTTGAATAAAAAAAACATTTTGTGAAATGATGCCATTGTTTTCTTTTGGGCAGATGACTGCCTTTCAGAAATTAGGTCAGGAGATTCCCGGGAGGGTCTCGACATTTCCAGAGAGTTCCCAACATTGAAAAGCTCGAAACCAAACTTGTGTTAAATCACTCCACAAAACACAACCCAGCGGTACAAGGGCTGCTCTTTTAAATGAAGGTGTGCACTGTTGAGTTAAAATAAATGTTGTCTGATTACTGTTTCCAAACATCCTACTTCAATATTAGAAAAACAAAGCTGAACTGCACAGAATTTTCCTAAAATTGCTGACTTCAATTCATTCTTTGTATATTTATGGAATATATACAACCCAGTACCTGCACAAACCTGCAAACAGATGCTACAACTCTACCTATCGATTGTAGACCAACCAGATTTAAACTGTAAAGGGTTCAAATTCCTGGTTTTCTCTTTTTCGAAAGACTCACGTTCTTTGAAGGTTTTGAACAATTACAAAACACTATTCCCCCATCACTAGCAGTCAACAAGCGTGTCTGATCACATCACCAAGAACATGTCAAAACCAAGGAGATGGCCAAAGTTTTAATTTTAAAAAAACACCACTTCATACTGATTAACATACCTACAAGTGTAAACAACTTCTTGCGCAATCATACCACACTTTATCTGGCACAAGGACACCAATTAACAGTAGGTTTCCAAATTACCAATAACATGTGCAGTACATGCGGTATTAACTTAATTATCCTACAACTCTGTGATCCCATCACAAAGATGCCTTTTACGACAGCAAAGGCAAAATGTGAAACACCTGACTTCTACACCCTCGTCAGCCTCTTCACACGGGCTTGAACACACACAAGCAAGTGACTGTCGGGCAAAGAGCCAATTTTCACCTACGTTTAAAAGGAGCACAATTATGACCAGTGCGTTGGAACATAACAGCAAGGAAAATAAAGTGCCGATAATTAACTTTGAAAGTTGCACAATGAGTATTATTGTGCTCTTTAATTTAAATAGCTGATAGCGTAGGCACAGAAGTATTTTTCCTGCTTGAATTGTCTTCATAAATACATAAACCATTCCTCCCAAATTCTGAATTGTAAATATCGTGACCTGCAGGACTGTATAACAGAATCCCTCTGTACAAACAGAACTCGCACACTTCAAGTGTCCTTACACAAAAACACTTTTGAACTTACAAGGAAGAGATTCAAAAAGATATTTAAAACATAGTAATTTAATGGCTACTCAGCATTTTGGGATGTCTCGAGGACATGAAATGTACTATATAGATGTAAACTTTCTCCTCTTTCATTTTGCTCCCATTGACACACCGGCAGTAAGCAGGAAATTCTCAGCGCATATCACTTATACATTCCAAATAGTTGGAATCTCCTGGATTTCCATGGTTCCTATCCAACACTGGAAGATATGCAAGTCCTGAGATGCTGCAACTGAATCAGCCTGCCAGCTCCAAGATTATAAATCAACCCCAAAGGCCACCAGCTTTGTTGAGAATCTTTGTGGATTGCTTTTCAGCAACATTACAAATCTCTTCACACAGAGCAGTCCCTGCACACTGGCCCAGAAAGCTGGGGAATTTGTATATACTCGATACTGGGGCCACAACCACAGATAAAAAGATGCTAAATATTTGCAGTTTGCCTCCAGTTTTGTTGAGGGGCAGGAGGGGAAGGCAGACATGAAACTCAGCATCTTAATATTTTTCCAGCAAAAGCAATGAAAAAAATCCTTTCCTCAAACTCCTTTCCCATCCCAAATTATTCATTAGCTAACAGAATGGGCACTAGCGTTAATTTGAAGGACTTCACTTTCACTGAACATAGAACAGATAATATATGCATGTAACGAGAGGAGAGTTAAAAACCCTCACACAGTAATAACTGGATTAAACCCTTAAACTCTGCCATCAGAATATGGGAACCAGTTTCAGCTGTGCAAATGCAGAAAGCCAAGCTGCACATTTGCTCTTTGTATAAAAATGAAATTCACCGTGGCCACAGAAACTGCCTCACAGCCTCGAAGCTCGCGGTCATTCACCTGAAACAGGACAGAGTGATAACGCAAGTGCAAAAGGGCCTTTAGTAGCAGAGGCTGTGTTATATGATGGGACCCCCAGCATTGTGGACACCACCCTGCTTACATTGTGAGGGTTGTAAAACAGTGACTTTCAGTTACTAAAACCGTCCAAATAAAAATTCTATCAAGTCCTGTCACTGTACATTATTATTTGTAGATCCACAATTGTGTACACTTTATCCACATAAAACTACAGCCATGTAAAATTTAAGGCAGAGATGGCAGATTTTTAATTCACCCCACCACCCCTTCAATTTTCTCACCATACCTCCTGAGGGTATTAACTCGCACTGGGGTACAGTTCCATAGGCACCACCAGTCCTCCTGCACTTTTCCCAAGTGACCACTTTTCACATTTCAGCCTGGACAGTATGCTGATTGCCTTCCTAGGAGTGGACTCTTTTCTGAAATTTGTTGGCTGCCAGTTTATATGTCCAAGTTTGCAGTTAAATCAACAGATTTAAATTTCCCGTCTTCTATCCGAAATGGGCTGGTGAGCCGAGCCATGGAGCCACCTCATCTGTGCCTCCCGCTAAAACTCGCTCCCTATTGGCTGCCCGTGCCCTACCGGCTGCTATGTCAGGTATTGGGAGAGGAGAGGGGTGCCCAAAACATCACCAACCACTCCAATATCCATCCTGTGTCAGTGTCGGGAGGGGAGAGGGGTGCCCAAAACATCACCAACCACTCCAATATCCATCCTGTGTCAGTGTCGGGAGGGGAGAGGGGTGCCCAAAACATCACCAACCACTCCAGTACATTCTGCTGTCGCTTGCGACAAAGTGGACAAAAACACACAGAACACGCTTCAAATAAAATTGAACGAACAAAGCGAATTTGAAGCTAAAATCGCACCTGGTGAACTGTAATCCAGCCTGTACTCCTTGCATGCCCTTCATAATATCACCACACTTGCCAGTTTGGGAAGCTCCGCATTAGACGGTTCAATCTCATGCAGAGCCCGTTCCAGCCACTTTGCTTTGGAGTCAGGTCAGGTCTTGCCTCCATATTTATACTACAGAAGTTCAGCGTTGGCTTGAAGCAAATATCGCTTCTCACCGACGCTGAAGGTGTAGTGTAACTGCAGTTCATCTGAAGCCTCAAATCCTTCAATCCTTCCAGCAGGCCAAGCCGTGTATAGGCTTGGGATTAGCTTTATTTAGGATTGCTCAGGCTTTGAATTTGGTCCCCAACAATGCCTGGGTAGAACTAGGCCCATATAGGGTTCCTTATATAAGCTGTTCCTAATACGGCTCCTTGTTCACGTACACCAATTCAAATTTGCATACTTACCTAGTCCATTTGACACATTTACACTTCTGCTGCAAGTCTGAAAAATAGTATAGGTTTTCCATGATAACGGCTTCACACTCCATACATTCATCTCTAAGCTCGATTAACAGGAAAACACGCAGAGGAAACGGATATTTAACATCGCCTAATGCAAGCTGGGAAATAGCAGATAAACACACAATCTTGTATTAGAATAGCCACATTCAAAAATAGATAACCACAAACTCAACCACAATCAGCAACTCACTCTCTCCACGGCACTTGCTGAGCTAAGTGTACCTGAGCTAGTGCTACGAGCTGGGCTGGTGACACACAATACAGACTTGCTGTTTAATAATTTTACTGATCCTAGTCACAGGTTGCCCAGTGCTCTCAACTTCATTCATGTCTATAAATATTGTATTTTCCCAGAATTTTCCCTAGAGCAGAATGATGGGTGTGTGGAACAGCTTAAAAAGAGAGCACATTTCACAGCAACAAGCTATTCCCCCATTAGTAAGCTAGTGATTCCTTTCACACTGTGGCAATTGCCAAGTTTTCAATGTGATTGTTCCCAAAATATTCAAACACAAGTTTTTATTCATAAATTTCAAGGACTACGTATTAAACTAAATAAAGAGACAACACAGCTGCTAGTCTACATTTCAGCCTCCCACTGCAGTGCAAGTGTTCTAGACAAGATTTTCTCCCTATCTTAAAAAAAAATCTATTCCAACAACTCTCCTTGCATTAAACATTGTGAAGTGCATTCATCTTTTAATCTAGTTTTTCTTGCCTTTCTTCACCCAGATAAGCAGCTAAAAAATGTCACCATCCCAGCTCTCCAGGTCTAAACACGTTCTGGTTCATTATGGACACCGCACCACTCCAGCCAGGAAGTAGCAACAGTCGCACTGTTGAATGTATTAACCAGGCTCACAAGCAAGAATAGTAACACCATACAGCACAGAAGGAGGCCATTCGGCCCATCGTGCCTGTGCCGGCTACTGTAATTGGATAGCTTTTTCGTCGAGTTACAACAAAACAGGCCATTCGGCCCAACTGGTCTATGCTGGCATTTATGCTCCACACAAGCCTCCTCCCTCCCTACCTACTTCATCTAACCCTATCAGGATACCCTTCTATTCCTTTTTCGCTCATGTGCTTATCTAGTTCCCCCCTTAAATGCATCTATGCTGTTTGGCTCAACTACTCCTTGTGGTAGCGAGTTCCACATACTTACCACTCTTTGGGTAAAGACGTTTCTCCTGAATTCTCTATTGAATTTACTAGCGATTATTTTATACATATGGCCTCTAATTTTGGACTCCCCCTCAAGCAGAAGCTTTTCTCTGTCTACCCTAACAAACCCTTTCATCATCTTAAGGACCTCTATCAGGCCACCCCTCAGTCTTCTCTTTTCTAGAGAGAGGAGTCCCAGCCTGTTCAGCCTTTCCTGATAAGTATATCCTCTCAGTACTGGTATCTCTTCCACTCCCCTGCTCTTTCCCCACAGCCCTACAAATTTTTCTTTAAGTATATATCCAATTCCCTTTTGAAAGTTATTATTGAATCTGCTCCCACTACCCTGTCAGGCAGTGCATTCCAGATCGTAACAACTCACTGAGTAAGAACATTTCTCCTTGTATCCTCCCGGGCTTTTTCGTTAATTATCTTAAGTCTGTGTCCTCTGGTTACCAACTCTCTTGCTGGTGGAAAGTTTCTCATTATTTACTCTATCAAAACCCTTCATAATTTTGAACACCTCTATTAAATCTCCTCTTAACCTTCTCTGCTCTAAGGAGAACAATCCCAGCTTCTGTAGTCTCTTCACGTAACTGAAGTCCTTCATCCCTGGTACTCTTCTAGTAAATCTCCTCTGCACCCTCTTCTAGGCCTCGACATCCTTCCTAAAACAGGATGCCCAGAATTGGACACAATACTCCAGCTGCCGCCCAATGAGTGATTTATAAAGGTTTAGCATAACTTAACTAACCCCAGTACCATGCTGACAAAGTGTTGAACAAGCCAAGCTTTTTCAGCCAAGGCTAATTGACGAATTATATATATTTCAGTAATGGTTTTCATAATGAAAGCCATTGGTCTGTTGTGTGCTAGGATCAATCTATCTGAACAATTGCCAAAATGCAGCTACACATATTTCTGGAACCCATGCACAGAACTCAAGAAAATTCTGTCAGTGCATAAAGGGTGAGATTTCCTACAATATCGGGAGAATTTCTCAATCCAATTCAGCGCTGTATGGTTTTCAATAACACATCAGAATTGTTTTTGAAATACAGTGTGCTCTTAATTCAAAGATGCATAATTCAAAAATCTGATAATTCAATTTTCTTAAGTACCAAATTCTTACTTTGCTGTGTTGTTTACGTTATTTAATTCAAATTATTGGATGATTTTTGCAAAGACACAATGAGCCGAATGGCCTCCTTACGTGCTGTAAGGTTCTGTGATTCCATGAATTCTAGTTTCACAAATGCAAAATACCTGAGAGAGGCTGTGTGATGCCAGTATTCATCCAGTAGTTTGAAGGCTCTTTTATATTGGGCTGGGTACCATGGGCTGTTGAGGCTGGGCGCATATGGGCTGTTTGGGGAGCCAGTTCTCACAGAACCTTTGACAACCCCAATGTGAGAAATGGGTCTTTGTGGTGACCAGATTTAGCAAACCCGACAAGTTTACATTGGGATTGCCGCTGTCTCGCAATGGAACACCCTCTGTAGGTAACCTCAAGTCCGAATATCAAGCATACTTCTCATCATAGGAACAGGAGTAGGCCAGTCAGCCCCTCGTGCCTGCTCCGCCATTTGATAAGATCATGGCTGATCTATGATCTAACTCCATATACCCGCCTTTGGCCCATATCTCTTAATACCTTTGGTTGTCAAAAAGCTATCTATCTCAGATTTAAATTTAGCAAAGCAATTGAGCTAGTATCAATTGCCGTTTGCGGAAGAGAGTTCCAAACTTCTACCACCCTTTGTGTGTAGAAATGTTTTCTAATCTCACTCCTGAAAGGTCTGGCTCTAATTTTTAAGACTGTGCCCCCTACTCCTAGAATCCCCAACCAGCGGAAATAGTTTCTCTCTATCCACCCTATCCGTTCCCCTTAATATCTTATAACCTTCGATCAGATCACCCCTTAACCTTCTAAATTCTAGAGAATACAACCCCAATTTGTGTAATCTCTCCTCGTAACTTAACCCTTGAAGTCCGGGTATCATTCCAACATCGCAAATCATTTCAACTTAGTTGCCGTTTGTACAACACGATTTTAAAATTCGCACACATCTTGCTTGTGTACTGTCACTGAAGTGCTCTCACTTCGGTCATGCAGAAATTAATCTGCATAAGCTGGATGGATCTGGACAATAATGAGAAAGATAGAAAGGAAGTATTGATATGATAGAATCAAACTTACATTTATATAGCAAACTGAAATCCCTCAACATGTTTCACACAATATATTGCTGGTGATGTTCAGTAGGCTGATGTGCCGACCACATTCTCTTCAACTGCCAATCTTCGATAATGACCTAGAATGAAATCGTTTTCTCCTCTTAAACTACCATGCTTTTGAGGAGGGAGGGAAGTAAGGAAGAAAGACTGTGCATAAAAGCCAAACAGGAAGGGGATAAAATTACAACCAGGGCAGAAAAAGAATGAAGCTTGGGGCAAAGAGAAAGGAAGCTGCTGTATAACAGATGGAAAGATAAAATACATGCTGTGTATAGCACAGAAAGTGAAACCAAGGACGGAGGTGGCAGCTGAGGACAGAGCTGACAAATCCAAAATATATTCTTCTTGCCGAATGACATTCATTAACACAGGAACAATGCTTTGTAAAGAATGCGGTTGGCTCCCCAACATTTTTTTGGACTTCACCGATTGTCATTTCTAGCAAGACTCAACAGCAAAATGCAATTTTCTAATTCCAAGGTTTTTTTTCCTCCAAATGAAAATTATAACAGAATGAGCAAAACACAATGAATAGAAGATGGCTACTTGTTACTCCAGCCTGCTTTTGGTGAGGACAGAGCTCATGCACAATAATCTTTAAGATATGCTGAACAAAGCCCAAATCTTTTGTACCTAATTTAAACTCAGATCCATTCCCAGATCTGGGCACCACCTCCTGCTAGTCAATGCAAGTCTTTCTTGCTTTCTTTCAATATTGCAACTGACAACAACTAAAACATCACCAGCACCACCGTCAGGTAAATAAGGAGACGCTGCTACCAGAATCACAAAGTGATCACCACCTCCATCTATCTCCAGGAGCAGGAACAACTGAAAAAGCAGCCCAGTTGGCCATTACTTCTTCCAGCCAGAGATCAACTACTGTACAGGCCAGCAACACAGTTTCTCAACTATTGTATAATCCTCCTGAGCCTTCAAGGGAAGCCCAGCTATGGATTATTAAGTCACAAATCAACAAATTTCAAAACAATTTGTTACCACAGGTGACCATTGCATTTCCTCAGGGAAGAGTAGATAAATATTTGAAGCATAGGTTGAGGAGTATGGGAAGAGAGCAGGGCAGTGGGATTAGTTTTGGATTGCTTTAGTAAAGAGACAGCACAGGCATAATGGACCAAATGGCATTGGTTTGTGCTGCATATGTAAATGGTTCTAAGTGCTGTGGAATCCACCCCAGGACGTAAAGGTGCTCCCCCCCACCCCACCCAACACCCAACACCCCAGCCATTTCTTTTGTTCTGGGTATTGGTGAGTGACCTCTATGTACCATTCTTCCCCATTTACTCTAGGGATCCATAGATGTGCTGAGAGTTGATACAAAACATGAAGACCCAATTATTTGCATGTTACAGGACACACCTTTGTGGGTCTGTGGTGCATTTGACTCTCTGCACATTGTGATACTCCTGCTCCTATTTCTTATGGGCTGTTTATATTTACATATGCAGCTACTTCCCCTTTAATACAAGAACCTAAAACATTTCATCACACCAGGAGTTCCAGTTAAAAGGTTCTGGTATACAAGCTGCATCCACATTGGTTTCAGCACAGCACTTGCAGTGACAGGTTTTGAAGCAAGGGTCTCCCATAGCTGGCAGCAGCTCAGTCACTTCAGCCAGAGTCTAGGAAGCTCAGTAATTCCACTCTCCTGCGGGTACACCTGAGAAGTGCAAGTTACTGGCATCACAATGTCAGCAACAAATAATTACAGGGAATTACCACACACAGATACGTAACGGCATTATGATGCCAGTACCAGGAGCACACTGCTCCCATCAGAACAGCACAATGATCGGCCCCAGAAAGACTAGCAATCCAGGAGACCCAGTGAGAAACAGGTCAGCTGGGCCGCCTCTCCAAAAATAAATTCAGCTCATCCAGTTTTCAGTTACCACCCGCCTCACAAAACCCACACATCAGCAGCAATACAAAACCAACTAAGGACCATAACAGTCCTATGTTCAATCTCCAGTCTCCAGGGAGTTAATTAATCTCAGCTGGGCAGCATTAGAGATGCTACAATCAGTTTCAGCAACCCGAGGTTAAGAAGGAGGGGGAAAAAAAATAATCAGATAGGGTCAGCTGAGGACACGATAAGAATCATCTCTAATCTCCCTCCTAGTCGCACAGCCTACAAACTTTCATCAAGGCTCACAACGTGGATAATGATCACTTGCTCAGGGTATCTAAGGGCAATTGACATCTGTGGAATGGTGCTTCAGCGAGCAGTTATTAGGATCATCACCTAAATCACATAATAGGCAGATTTATTACAATTATGATGTGTTGACCATTTTGAAATCAGGTTAAATTTTGCGGTTTAACAAAAGCCTTGGTTCCATCAACAGTGACCTCAGTTCTACTACTTAATCCAATAAATTTACTAGTTCTCTGTCCAAACGTGTGAGTATGTGCTTTTACCTTTAAGCTCTCTGGTGTTGACAGTAATAATCACATTTCAGTGGCTGCATTGTACATATAAACAGTACTGGCCACTTGCCTAGATGGATGCTCTGAGAAACACAACCACTGAATTCCACTCTCCCCTACTTAGCAGTGCTCAAGAACCACTCCAGATCGATTTAGAGACCAGATTTTCAATATGGACCTATACTTTCCACATACACAAACGGTTAGAGGAGGGTGAAAGAGAAAAGGGTTGATGTTGGAAGTTTGAATTCCTTCTCTGGATGTAAGCATCACTGGCGAGGCTGGCATTTATTGCCCATTCCTAGTTGCCCTCAGAAGGTGGTAGTGGGTCTTCTTCTTGAACTGCTGCAGTCCATGTGGTGAGCAGTTTGATACAACTGAGTGGCTTGCTAGGCCATTGCAGAGGCAAGTTAAAAGTCAACCTCATTGGTGTGGGACTGGAGTCATATATACACTAGACCTAGTAGGGGCAGCAGGTTTCTGTCCCTAAAGGACATTAGTGAACCGGTTGGGTTTTTACAGCAATCCAACAGCTTCATGGTCACTTGTATTGATAATGGATTTTTATTTCCAGGTTTTTTTGAATTGAATTCAAATTCTCAAACTGGGATCTAAACTCTCAGTCTCTGGATTATTAGTCCAGGCCTCTGGATTACTAGTCCAGTAACATAGCCTCTCTACTCCCATACTCATTTTTCCTCCCCTTCATGTCTTGCCTTTAAGATAGAACTTGCTAAACAGGCATCTTTGGTGAAGTGACTCTGTAGATGAAATTCCTCAAGAACAGCTAAATAAAAGCACAGGTATTTGTTTAAACAAGATATCTGTTTAAAAATAAAATTGGTCCAACGCAAACTGGATACTCTGTCGCTCAACGGTTAGCACTCTCGCCTCTGAGTCAGAACCCATGAAAATCCAGCAGTTCGGTCCCTGGAGTTAGGTCTTTTACATTTGTGAGTGTTTCCAATGGATAGAGACCCATGCGCCTCCCATCAATAGCAATTTTTTGAAGGTAAAAGTGTCCGATGACATAATATACTGACTTAACAAAAACCAATGTGCATTAATATAGTGCCTTATCACATCCCAAAGTGCTTCATGGTTAATGAATTAGTTTTGAAGTGCAACCTCTGGTGTTACGTAAGCAAACACAGCAGAAAATAACATTCATAACTTCTCCTGCAGATTAGGACAAACAAGTCAATGTTCGGTGGTGATAAAATAGATGCCTCTGCTACAAATATACGAACATACGAATTAAGAGCAGGAGTAGGCCATTCGGCCCCTCGAGCCTGCTCTGCCATTTGATAAGATCATGGCTGATCTGATTGTGACCTCAACCCTACTTTCCCATTTACCGACTATAACCTTTGACTCCCTTGTTAATCAGAAATCTATCTAGCTTAGCCTTAAAAATATTCCATGACCCTGCCTCCACCGCTCTCTGGGGCAGGGAGTTCCACAGACTCATGACCATCTGAAAGAAAAAATTTCTCCTCATCTCCGTCTTAAATGGGAGACCCCTTATTTTTAAACTGTGGCCCCTCGTTCTAGTCTCTCCCACAAAGGGAAACATCCCCTCAACATCTATCCCTCCTAGACCCCTCAGGATTTTATATGTTTCACCTCACATTCTTCTAAACTCCAGTGTATACAGGCCCAACTTGTCCGACCTTTCCTCATAAGATAACCCCTTCATCCCAGGAATCAACTGAGTGAACCTTCTCTGAACAGCCTCCAAAGCAATTATGTCCTTTCTTAAATAAGGAGACCAAAACTGCACACAGCAGTCTAGATGTGGTCTCACCAATGTCTGTACAACTGTAGCAAAACATCTCTACTTTTATACTCCATTCCATTTGCAATAAAAGACAACATTCCATTTGCCTTCCTAATCACTTGCTGTGCCTGCGTAGTAACTTTTTGTGATTCATGTATGAGGACACCCAGATCCCTCTGTACCTCAGAGTTCTGCAATCTCTCTCCATTTAAATAATATACTGCTTTTCTATTCCTCCTGCCAAAGTGGACAAGTTCACATTTTCCCACATTATACTCCATCTGCCAAATTTTTGCCCACTCACTTAACCTATCTATATTTTTTTTATATTCGTTCATGGGATGTGGGTGTCGCTGGTGAGGCCGGCATTTATTGCCCATCCCTAATTGCCCTCGAGAAGGTGGTGGTGAGCCGCCTTCTTGAACCGCTGCAGTCCATGTGGTGACGGTTCTCCCACTGTGCTGTTAGGAAGGGAGTTCCAGGATTTTGACCCAGTGACGATGAAGGAACGGTGATATATTTCCAAGTCAGGATGGTGTGTGACTTGGAGGGGAACGTGCAGGTGGTGTTGTTCCCATGTGCCTGCTGCTCTTGTCCTTCTAGGTTGTAGAGGTCGCGGGTTTGGGAGGTGCTGTCGAAGAAGCCTTGGCGAGTTGCTGCAGTGCATCCTGTGGATGGTACACACTGCAGCCACTGTGCGCCAGTGGCGAAGAGAGTGAATGTTTAGGGTGGTGGATGGGGTGCCAATCAAACGGGCTGCTTTATCTTGGATGGTGTCGAGCTTCTTGAGTGTTGTTGGAGCTGCACTCATCCAGGCAAGTGGAGAGTATTCCATCACACTCCTGACTTGTGCCTTGTAGATGGTGGAAAGGCTTTGGGGAGTCAGGAGCTGAGTCACTCGCCGCAGAATACCCAGCCTCAGACCTGTTCTTGTAGCCACAGTATTTATATGCCTCCTCCTCCCGTTAGTTGTTTAACTGTCCACCACCATTCACGACTGGATGTGGCAGGACTGCAGAGCTTTGATCTGATCCGTTGGTTGTGGAATCGCTTAGCTCTGTCTATAGCATATTGCTTCCGCTGTTTAGCATGCATGTAGTCCTGAGTTGTAGCTTCACCAGGTTGGTACCTCATTTTTAGGTACGCCTGGTGCTGCTCCTGGCATGCTCTTCTACACTCCTCATTGAACCAGGGTTGATCCCCTGGCTTGTTGGTAATGGTAGAGTGAGGAATATGCCGGGCCATGAGGTTACAGATTATGCTGGAATACAATTCTGCTGCTGCTGATGGCCCACAGTGCCTCAAGGATGCCCAGTTTTGAGCTGCTAGATCTGTTCTGAATCTATCCCATTTAGCACGGTGGTAGTGCCACACAACACGTTGGATGGTGTCCTCAGTGCGAAGACGGGACTTCGTCTCCACGAGGATTGTGCGGTGGTCACTCCTACCAATACCGTCATGGACAGATGCATTTGCGACAGGTAGATTGATGAGGACGAGGTCAAGTAAGTTTTTCCCTCGTGTTGGTTCCCTCACCACCTGCCGCAGGGCCAGTCTGGCAGCTATGTCCTTCAGGACTCGGCCAGCTCCGTCAGTAGTGGTGCTACCGAGCCACTCTTGTTGATGGACATTGAAGTCCCCCACCCAGAGTACATTCTGTGCCCTTGCTACCCTCTGTGCTTCCTCCAAGTGGTGCTCAACATGGAGGAGGACTGATTCATCAGCTGAGGGAGGACGGTAGGTGGTAATCAGCAGGAGGTTTCCTTGCCCATATTTGACCTGATGTCATGAGATTTCATGGGGTCCAGAGTCGATGGGACTGCCAGGGCCACTCCCTCCTGACTGTATATCACTGTACCACCACCTCTGGTGGGTCTGTCCTGCCGGTGGGACAGGACATACCCAGGGATGGTGATGGAAGAGTCTGGGACGTTGGCTAAAAGGTATGATTCTGTGAGTATGGCTATGTCAGGCTGTTGCTTGACTAGTCTGTGGGACAGCTCTCCCAATTTTGGCACAAGTCCCCAGATGTTAGTGAGGAGGACTTTGCAGGGTCGACTGGGCTTGGTTTGCTGTTGTTGTGTCCGGTGCCGAGTGATCCGATGCCGGGTGGTCTGTCCAGTTTTATTCTTATTATGACTTTTCGTAGTGAGATTTTACAACTGAGTGGCTTGCTAGGCCATTTCAGAGGGCAATTAAGAATCAACCACATTGCTGTGGGTCGAGGCTCACATATAGGCCAGACCGGGTAAGGGCGGCAGGCTTCCTTCCCTGAAGGACATTAGTGAACCAGATGGGTTTTTACGACAATCCGGTAGTTTCATGGCCACCATTACTGATACTAGTATTTTAATTCCAGATTTTTATTTAATTAATTGAATTTAAATTCGCCAGCTGCTGTGGCGAGATTTGAACTCATGACTCCAGATTTTTAGTCCAGGCCTCTGGATTACTAGTCCAGTAACATAACCACTATGCTACCGTACCCCTTTGCAGACTCCTTATGTCCTCTTCACAACTTACTTTCCTACCTACTTTTGTGTCATCAGCAAATTTAGCAACCATACATGTTGACAGACAAACATGCTGTGCAGAGATAAGGGGCAGAATAATCCAAGCTAGTCTATTTTGGTGCTGAATAACACAATTAGCACACAACTACAAATCAATGGCACTTTTTTAATAAAAACAGAGCAAACGATCTCAACCCATGACTGCTCAAAAAATGAAATTATTTCAATGATAAGAGAGGATAGAACAAAAAGTAGGCAGTGGATACATTATGGGTAGAATTAAGAAGTAGAAAAGGATTCAAGACATATTGGGAGTTGTATATACGCCCCCTGGTAGCAGCTCTGAAGTGGCAGAATGTATAAATGCAGAGGTTAGACAAGCATGTAGCAAAGGCAAAGTGGTTTTAATGGGTGATTTTAACTTTGTGTGTTCAGGACAGCTTTCTGCAACAATGTGTCCTAGAACCAACAAGGCAGCAGGCCATATTAGATTTAATGAGTAATGAGCCAGATTTAGTTAACAGCCTCACGGTGCATGAACATTTATCTAATAGCGATCATAATACGATAGACTTCAATGTTGTGTTTGAAAGGGAGAAACCCATAACAGCTGCTAAGATTCTAAATTTAGGTAAGGCCGACTTCAACAGGATGAGACAGAGACTGTCCACAGTAAACCGGACAAATCTGTTAATGGGTAAAACAACAGAAAATCAGCAGAAGATGTTCAAAAAAGAATTTAACATGATACAGAACCACTTTATACCTCTAATAGGCAAGAGCTCTACTTGCCAAAAAAAAAGCCATGGACAACAAAAGAGGTAAGGGACAACATAAAACTAAATGAAAAAGCATACAAAAATGCAAAAAAAAGCACAGATCCTGGCGACTGGGAGAGATACAAAGAACAGCAAAGGGTGAAAAAACAGATAGTAGAAGCTACAAAAAGGGAGCATGAAAGGAAACTTGTAAGGGATATCAAAATCAACACAAAAACTTTTACAATATTAGGAAAAAGGTGGTCAAGAGCAACGTGGGTCCCTTAAAAACTGATAATGGTGATATTGCAAATGAAAATAAGGAAATGGCGGACATGTTAAATAATTACTTTGCGTCAATACTTGCAGTAGAGGAAGAGGATAGCGTGCCAGACGCCCCAAGGAAACTAATTTTGAATCAGGGAGAGGGACCCACCATAATTAATATAAGCAAATTAACAGTAAGGAAGAAAATAATAGCACCAAATGGTTTCCATCCCAGGGTTTAAAGGAAGTCGGTGAGAACATTGCAGATGTCTCTCGATTCAGGAACCGTTCCTTTAGATTTGAAAATTTCACATTTCACTCCGCTATTTAAGAAAGGTGAGAGGGAAACCAGGGAATTACAGACCAATTAACCTAACATCTGTTGTCAGGAAATTACTACAGTCTATAATTAAGGATAAAGTGACTGAACACCTTGAAAATTTCCAGCTGATCAGAGAGAGCCAGCATGGATTTATAAAGGGTGGAGGTCATGCCTGACGAATCGGATTTAATTTTTTGAAGCAGTGATTAAAGTGGTGAACAGGGGAATATCTATGGATGTTGTTTATATCTCTCAATACCTTTGGTTAACAAAAATCTATCAATATCAGATTTAAAACTAATAATTGAGCTAGCATCAACTGCCATTTGCAGAAGAGAGTTCTGCAAATTCTACCACTCTTTCCGTGTAGAAGTGTTTCCTAACGTCATTTCCGAAAGTCTTGGCTCTAATTTTTAGGCTATGTCCCCTAGTCCTAGACTCCCCAACCAGCGGAAATCGTTTCTCTTTATCTACCCTATCAGTTCCCCTTAATATCTTGAAAACTTTGATCAAATCACCCCTCAATTCTGGAATGACTTCCAGAAGGCATTCGATAAAATCCCTCATAAGAGACTGGTAGCTAAAGTTGAAGCTTATGGGATTGACGGCAAATTATTGACCTGGTTAGGAAATTGGCTGAGCAGCAGGAGACGGAGAGTTGGGATAATGGGCAGGTGCTCAAATTGGCAGGGTGTGACAAGTGTGTCCCACAGCGATCTGTGTTAGGGCCCCAACTAGTCACTGTATTTATTAATGACTTAGATGACGGGATAGAGAGCCACATATCCAAGTTTGCCAACAACACAAAGATAAGCAGCATTGTAAACAGTGTAGATGGAAGCATAAAACTACAGAGTGATAATAACAGATTAAGTGAATGGGCAAAACTGTGGCAAATGGGATTTCAATGTCGGCAAGTGTAAGGTCATCCACTTTGGACCGAAAAAGGATAGATCAGAGTACTTTCTAAATGGGGAAAAGCTGAAAACAGTGGAGGTCCAAAGAGACTTCGGAGTCCATGCACATAGATCATTAAAATGTCATGGACAGGTACAGAAAATAATCAAAAAGAATAACGGAACGCTGCTGACCTTTATATCTAGAGGATTAGAATACAAGGGGGTAGAAATTATGCTACAGCTATACAAAGCCCTGGTTAGACCACATCTGGAGTAGTGTTCAGTTCTGGGCACCTCACCTTAGGAGGGATATATTCGCCTTGGAGGGAGTGCAGCATAGATTTACTAGAATGATACCTGGACTCCAAGGGTTAAATTACGAGGAGAAATTGCACAAACTAGGGTTGTATTCCCTGGAATTTAGAAGACTGAGGGGTGATTTGATCGAAATTTTCAAGATATTAAGGGGAACTGATAGGGTAGATAGAGAAAAACGATTTCCACTGGTTGGGGAGTCTAGGATTAGGGGATATAGCCTAAAAATTAGAGCCAGGACTTTCAGGAGTGAAGTTAGGAAACACTTCTACATGGAAAGAGTGGTAGAAGTTTGGAACACTCTTCTGCAAACGGCAGTTGATGCTAGCTCAATTATTAGTTTTATATCTAAGATTGATAGATCTTTGTTAACCATAGGTATTGAGGGATATGGGGCTACGGCAGGTATATGGAGTTAGGTCACAGATCAGCCATGATCTCATTGAATGGCGGAACAGGCTCGAGGGACTAAATGGCCTACTCCTGTTCCTATGTTTCTAAATCTAATGCAGTTACCATACACTACTGTTGCAAGGGTAGCATGCGTCACAAAGTACTTTCCCACACATCATAAACAAAATAATTTCTGCAGCTGAAAATCAGACCACCACACAGGTCCCAGATTCTTCTCCCAGCACTGACTTTCAAGCTTTTCAGGAGTAACTACCAAAAGATTTGGGCACATCCAGAACATAGACGGGGGTATATTCTGAAAATTAGCACTCCTGACAGAACTTCATTCAACAAGGAGCACATATCAGAGACAAGCATACACCTAGATGAAAAATCATTTAGGACAGGCACCCGAATTCCCGACACCTGCTGCCGTCACACAATGCTCTGTACCATGACAGCTAATCTGCAGAAATCTACCCCTACACATTTGGGTTCGCAGAGCCAATTTTTCTATTTTGTGCAGAAGTGGTCAGAAAAATATTCTGAGCGATCTGGCCATGTATGAGTAACATACACCAAACAGCTGTGGCTCACTGAAGATTTCATTATGACGAACTTCATACAGAACTCAACATTGTCACTCATTAGAGACTAAAGAACCAGTAAGCACGAAGGGACAGTGAAACCATTTACAACAGCAGCAAGGCAAGTGGCATGAAACAAAGTCTCAAATTTGCTTCTAATAAGCCACAATTCTCCTTTAATCCAGTATACAAGTGGTTTACACCGGGAAATACAAAAATACTGTATAAACACTGTATGAGAACATTTTCTTACGGCTTACATTTGTGTACATGTGCATCAGATAAGCAATTCATAAGAAGCTTTGCAGATGTTAATTAACTACAAAATAAACAAGCCTCTCCAAGTGCTCAGCACTGAGACACAAGCTGAGATACATATGCACAGCTATATCAGTGAGCAATGCAGAGCCAGGGATTCAACCTTCACTACATCCAGTAACTCCAGCTGCTGAATGCATGTGGATGAAGACACAATTGTGCTTGGCTGCAAGTCCATCCTCCCCCTCCATGGCTCGCAGTTTCCTTCGCACTTAGCAAGGTACTAGAGGACTGCTGGCATCCATAGAACCGTGCCCCAACATGAATTATTGCCCTCCAGAAATGTGGGGGGGAGGTACAAAAGGAGCGCAAGTTTTTATAAACAGCAACTTTTCCACAGTAGAACTTGGGGTTACATTTTTGTATTTGTATCCCATTTTTATAAGAATGCAAACAGGGAATAGACAACTTTTTTTAAGCAACCTAGTGTCTGATGAGTGGAGGACAAAGTTGAGGTCACTTACATGGTTAATTAAACTGGAATTCTTACAGTTCTTACAAATCTGTAGAACAGTGCATGCTGGATGACACCAAGCAGACCTTTTAAAATAAATCTGAATAAAATAAAGTGTAGTGAAGCATTAAAAGCAAGTGCCTGCTTGTGATTAACCTTTTTCTTCAAGCAGCACATTACAAAATATCACCCTACTTTTACTGGAAAATTTGGTATGGGGGTGGGGGGGGTAGAGAAAGGGAAAATGAGATATTAAACTGCAACTCATGACATTGTGCAGTACTGCAGCCAGTGCGTACACCTGCCACTATTTCATTAAACACAGGTCCAGCAACACAGTTACTTCAATTCACAAAGGACAGCTTTGTAGTGAACATGTCAAGCCTCTATAGCACTCTGCATCACCTCTTTTCTTGCCAGAAAACAATAATTTAGTCAGGTTTTCATTTTCCAGTGTCTAAACTTTAACCATTCCGGCATAAATCTGAAACCACAAGGAGTGCATATTATTTCCATCTGAAACAATCATTTTTAATATTGAAGATTTGTGTTTCTGCTTTTACCAACACAAGAGTGACTGCAATTCAAAAGTAATTCATAGTGAAGAAATTAGGACGCTCTGAGAAAGGGAAATAAATGCAAGTTCTTTCTATATTCCTCTCTCAATTCAGATTGAAGTACACAGGGGGTGTACCAATCATGGATCAGTGGATAAATGCACTACATTAGGAAGCTGAACTACAGAGTCAAGAAAGGTTTGAGGTTTGATCCCTGTACTGAGTCAATCATTTTTAGCCACAGTAGCAGACAGGCACAACAGGCTGTGTTCCAGAATGGGAATGGGAAGGCTAAAGAAAAATAAAACAAAAACATCTGGGTTCCAGCTTATTGCTATCCAGTGACTCCTGCTGCAAAAGCGCGTGTACAGACGGGCGAGGACAAGATTGGGCTCAGCTGGGATGACTTGGTACGACCCCGCACTTGAATAAACTGCCAAAGAACTCCATCCACATGCAGACCCCAATTCAACTGCTTGAACAAGATCTTGGAGGGAACCACCATTCATAGGCTGCTATTATTTTGCGCTAAGACCCACACACATGGCATCAGCTTCTGACACGCAGGTCTCACTCAGCGAATTGTAACTAAGAGTAAATTTGGCAAGTCCTTGCGATGGCTTCTGGCTGGGAAGACCAGTTTGGACAGCAAATTACCAGCTTGCATAAATCCTGCCAAGTTTATCTCCGGGGTGCAGCTAGCAGCACAAGACTCACATCAGAAGATAATGCCACTAGCACGGATCTTAGCCCAATATAAAAGCAGCTTTAAAACATACTCCAGCATCAGTCACCATTTTTAGGAGAGGGGTTAAGGAAAAAAACAAAGTGGAGACAATTGCAAAGGGCTTCATTTGGAACAATGAAATTGCCACATATAGGAAGAGTTTATTATATATGCCTCAGGTAGCATGGCTCAGTTCAAATCCTACTGGGAGAGTTGTGGAGTGCGCATTACCTCAACCATATTAAAATACATGTCGACTTACATGTAGCCAGGTAGAAGCAGTAACAGTTGGCAAATGGGATGATTACTGCATAAGCCAATATCCTCAAAAGTAGCATACTAAGCGTCAATCAACATTTTGGCTGCAGTGCTTGCTCAATGGATTTTAATCTTGCTAGGGAGGTCCCTTCATGTTAACTGGTAGTAGCAGTGAAAGCACTCCCTCAGCCACCTAGCCATTCTCTGCAACAGGTATGCAACAGAAATGACTTGCCGCTACATGAGACACATTACATGACAGGCTTAGCTCACTCATGCAGAAAGGAACTTTTTTCAAGCCATGTTAGTTATTTGGAAGTGTTGGGTAAAGGCTGATAGACAGGTGGACAGGATCAGCATCTCACATCTCACTTGGCAGATTCTTAGTAACGTCAGCCTTTCCCACAAACTACAGCAATCCATTGTTCCAGTGTCACTCTTGAAATATTACAGAGGTCACCTTATACTTCCTATGATAAATCCAGAAATAATTAGAGACTTACTGTTGATAAGATGAAGTGCACAATAAGATGCGCCACAGAAATAGAGTATTGGTCCTGCAAATCAAAAGCTTGTGTATCAATACACATCTACAATGGAAAAGTAAAAGACCCTGCAGTGATGCTTAATACTTAATATGGAAGAGTCAAGAAAAAACTAAGCAGATAATGCATCTAATTACCTCAGTGTATACTGTACAGTAAAACTATATATCCAACTAAAATGCAAAACACAGATTTCAAATTGAATCTGCCAAAACAGCTTTCATATTAAGAGGACTGCTTTAAAAGGTTCCTTCATATGTGAACTTAATTGTCAGTATCTCAAGGCACACTTGCACATGCTACCCTTTAAAGAACAAATTAGGGAATGAAAAAGGCCATTCAGCCCACCAAGGCTGTCCCTACCAACAGGCTATGTACCATTTACCCTAACAATGAGCTCTCAGCATTCGCAACAAGGTAGATGAATTGACAGCACAAATAGAAGTAAATGGGTATGATTAAATTCCCATTTCATGAGACGTGGTTGGTGACCAAGGCTGGGAACTGAATATTCAAGGGTATTCGATGTTTAGGAAGGACAGGCAAAAAGGAAAAGGAGGTGGGGTAGCGCTGTTAATAAAGGATGAGATCAGTACAATAGTGAGAAAGGATCATGGCTCAGAAGATCAAAATGTAGAATCAGTTTGGGTGGAGCTAAGAAACAGCAAGGAGCAGAAAACATTGGTGGGAGTTGTTTATAGGCCACCAAACAGTAGTGGTAAATGTAGGGCACGGTATAAAGCAGGAAATTAGAAGTTACAAGGGTAATACAGTAATCATGGGGGACTTTAATCTACATATAGATTGGGCAAACCAAATTAGCACTAATACTGTGGAGGACGAATTCCTGAAATATATACGAGATGGTTTTCTAGATCAGTATGTTGAGGAACCAACTAGGGAACAGGCTATTTTAGATCTAATATTGTGCAATGAGAAAGGGATAATTAATAATCTTGTTGTAAAGGAGCCCTTAGGGAAGAGATCATAATATGATGAATTCTTCATTAAGTTTGAAAGTGATGTAGTTCAATCCGAAACTAAGGTCTTAAATCTAAACAAAGGAAACTATGAAGGAATGAGGCGCAAGTTGGTTGTGGTTGATTGGGGAACGACATTAAAAAGGTATGATGGTAGACAGGCAATGGCTAGCATTTAAAGAATTAATACATAATTTGTAACAAATATATATTTCTCTAAGGCACAAAAACCCAACAGGAAAAGTGGACCAACCGTGGCTAACGAGAAATTAAAGATAGTATTAAATCAAAGAGGCAGATAAAGTTGCCAGAAAAAGCAGTAAGTCTGAGGATTGGGAACATTTTAGAATTCAGCAAAGGAGGACCAAGAAATTGATTAAGAAAGGGAAAATAGAATATGAGAGTAAACTAGCAAGAAACATAGAACGAACTGTAAAAGCTTCTACAGGTATGCAAAAAGGAAAAGACTGGCGAAGGCAAATGTGGGTCCCTTACAGACAGAGACTGGAGAATTTATAATGGGGAATAAGGAAATTTACAGAGAAATTAAACAAATACTTTGTGTCTGTCTTCACGGAAAAAGACACAAAAAACCTTTCAGAAATATTAGGGAACCAAGGGTCTGGCAAGAATGAGCAACTGAAAGAAATTTGTATTTTTTTTTACTAATAGTACCAGAGAAATGAATGGGACTGAAAGTCGATAAATCCCAAGGACTTGATGATCTACATCCCAGGGTTTTGAAAGAGGTGGCTATAGAGATAGTGGATGCATTGGTTGTCATCTTCCAAAATTCTGTAGATTCTGGAACGGTTCCTGCAGATTGGAGGGTAGCAAATGTAACCCCACTATTTAAGAAAGGAGGGAGAGAAAACAGGGAACTACAGACCTGATGGCCTGACATCAGTAGTAGGGAAAATGCTAGAATCTATTTTAAAGGATGTGATAACAGGACACTTAGAAAATAATAGGATTTGGCAGAGTCAACATGGATTTATGAAAGGGAAATCATGTTTGACAAATCTATTGGAGCTCTTTGAAGATGTAACTAGTAGAATAGATAAGGGGGAAACCAGTGGATGTGGTGTATTTGGATTTTCAGAAGGCTTTTGATAACGTCCCACACAGGAGGTTGGTGAATATAGAGCTCATGGAATTGGGGGTAACATACTGGCATGGATTGAGAATTGGTTAACAGACAGAAAAAAGTAGGAATAAACAGGTCTTTTTCAGGTTGGCAGATTGTGACTAGTGGGGCCCCAGCTATTCACAATATATATCAATGATTTGGATGAGGGAACCAAATGTAATATTTCCAAGTTTGCTGATGACATAAAACTAGGTGGGAATGTGAGTTGTGAGGAGGATGCAAAGAGGCTTCAAGGGGAAATAGGCAAGTTAAGTGAGCAGGCAAGATGGAATATAATGTGGAAAAATGTGAAGTTATCCATTTTGGGAAGAAAAACAGAAATGCAGAGTATTTTTTTAAATGGAGAGAGATTGGGAAATGTTGATGTTCAAAGCGACCTGGGTGTCCTTGTACATGAGTCACTGAAAGCTAACATGCAGGTGCAGCAAGCAATTAGGAAGGCAAATGGTATGTTGGCCTTTATTACAAGATTTGAGTACATGAATAAAGATGTCTTACTGCAATTATATAGGATCTTGGTGAGACCGCACCTGGAGTATTGTGTACAATTTTGGTCTCCTTACCGAAGAACGGATATACTTGCCATAGAGGGAGTGCAAGGTTCACCAGACTAATCCTGGGATGGTGGGATTGTCGTATGAGGAGAGATTGAAACATAGAAAATAGGAGCAGCAGTAGAACATTCGGCCCTTCGAGCCTGCTCTGCCATTCAATATAATCATGGCTGATCCTCTATCTCAATACCATATTCCCTGCTCTCTCCCCATATCCCTTGATGCCTTTTGTGTCTAGACATCTATCTATCCTCCTTCTTAAATATATTCAGTGACTTGGCCTCCACAGCCTCCTGTGGTAGAGAATTCCACAGGTTCACCACCCTCTGAGTGAAGAACTTTCTCCTCATCTTAGTCCTAAATGTCCTACCCCGTATCCTGAGACTGTGACCCCTCGTTCTGGACTCCTCAGCCAGGCGAAACATCCTCCCTGCATCCAGTCTGTCTAGCCCTGTCAGAATTTTATACGTTTCAATGAGATTCCCCTTTCATTCTTCTAAACTCTATGAATTCAGGCCTAGTCGACCCAATCTCTCCTCATACGACAGTTCTGCCATCCCAGGAATCAGTCTGGTGAACCTTCGCTGCACTCCCTCTATGGCAAGTATATCCTTTCTTAGGTAAGGAGATCAAAACTGCACACAATACTCCAGGTGTGGTCTCACCAAGGCCCTGTATAACTGCAGTAAGACATCCTTGCTCCTGTACTCCAATCCTCTTGCAATGAAGGCCAACATACCATTTGCCTTCCTAACTGCTTGCTGCACCTGCATGTTTGCTTTCAGTGACTGGTGTACAAGGACACCCAGGTCCTTTTGTACATCAACATTCCCCAATCTATCACCATTTAAGTAATACTCTGCCTTTCTGTTTTTCCTTCCAAAGTGGATAACTTCACAATGATCCACATTATGCTGCATCTGCCATGTATTTGCCCACTCACTCAACTTGTCTAAATCGCCTTGAAGCCTTTTTGCATCCTCCTCACAATCCCACCTAGTTTTGTGTTGTCAGCAAACTTGGAATTATTACATTTGGTTCCCTCATCCAAATCATCGATATATATTGTGAATAGCTGGGGCCCAAGCACTGATCCCTGCGATATCCCACTAGTCACCACCTGCCACCCCGAAAAGACCCATTTATTCCTACTCTCTGTTTCCTGTCTGTTAAACAATTTTCAATCCATGCCAGTATATTACCCCCAATCCCATGAGCTTTAATTTTGCACACTAACCTCTTATGTGGGACTTCATCAAAGGCCTTCTGAAAATCCAAATACACCACATCCACTGGTTCTCCCTTATCTATTCTACCAGTTACATCCTCAAAAAACTCCAGTAGGTTTGTCAAACATGATTTCCCTTTCCTAAATCCATACTGACTTTGTCTAATCCCATTGATATTTTCTAAGTATCCTGTTATCATATCCTTTATAATAGACTCTAGCATTTTCCCTACTACTGATGTTAGGCTAACCGGTCTGTAGTTGCCTGTTTTCTCTCCCTCCTTTTTTTTTTAAATAGTGGGGTTAAATTTGTCACCCTCCAATCTGCAGGAACTGTTCCATAATCTATAGAACTTTAGAAGATGATAACTAATGCATCCACTATTTCCATGGCGACCTCTTTTAGTACTCTGGGATGCAGATTATCAGGCCCTGGGAATTTACCGGCTTTCAGTCCCATTAATTTCTCCAACACTTTTTTTTTTACTAATACTAATTTCCTTTATTTAATTGCTCCTTCTCACCAGACCCTTGGTTCCCTAGCATTTCTGGGAAGTTATTTGTGTCCTCTTCCGTGAAGACAGAACCAAAGCATTTGTTTAATTGCTCTGCCATTTCCTTGTTCTCCATTATAAATTCTCCTGTTTGACTGTAAGGGACCTACACTAATCTTCACTAATCTTTTTCTTTTTACACACTTGTAGAAGCTTTTACAGTCCACTTATGTTCCTTGCAAGTTTACTCTCATACTCTATTTTTCCCCTCTTAATCTTTTGGTCCTTTTTTGCTGAATTCTAAACTTCTCCCAATCCTCAAGCTTGCTACTTTTTCTGGCAATTTTATATGACTCTTCTTTGGATCGAATACTACCCTTAATTTCTTTTGCTAGCCATGGTTGGGCCGCTTTTCCTTTTGTGTTTTTGTGCCAGAAAGGAATGTATAATTGTTGCAATTCATGCATTCGTTCCTTAAATGTTAGCCATTGCCTATCCACCATCATGCCTTTTAATGAAGCTCCCCAATCTATCAAAGCCAACTCACTCCTCATACCTTCGTAGTTTCCTTTGTTTAGATTTAAGACCCTAGTTTTGGATTGTACTACTTCACTTTCCATCTTTATGAAGAATTCTATCATGTTATGGTCACTCTTCCCTAAAGGACCCCGCACAACAAGGTTATTAATTAACCCCTTCTCATTGCACAATACCCAATCTAGAATAGCCTGTTCCCTAGTTGGCTCCTCTACGTGCTAGTCTAAAAAAGAATCTCGTACACACTCCAGGAATTCATCCTCCACAGTATTATTGCTAATTTGGTTTGGCCAGTCTATATGTAGATTAAAGTCACCCATGATTACTGTAGTACCCTTGTTACATGCCTCTCTAATTTCCTGTTTGATGCCGTCCCCGACATTACCACTACTGTTTGGAGGCCTATAGACAACTCCCACCAGTGTTTTCTGCCCCTTGGTGCTTCTTAACTCCACCCAGACTGATTCTACATCTTGATTTTCTGAGCCAATATCCTTTCTCACTATTGCTCTGATTTCATCCTTTACTAACAACGCCACCCCACCTCCTTTTCCTTTTTGCCTGTCCTTCCTAAATATCGAATACCCTTGGATATTCAGCTCCCAGCCTTGGTCACCCTGCAGCCATGTCTCTGTAATTGCAATTATATCATATCCGTTTACATCTATTTGCGCTGTTAATTCGTCTAACTTATTACGAATGCTTCGTGCATTCAGATACAGTGCCTTTAGATTTGTCTTTTTAACATTTTTAGACATCTTAACATTTTTTTGTACTATGGCCCGATTTGCCTTATTACCATTTTTTCTTGCCTGGACCCTATTTGTTGTCTTTTGTTTGTACACTCTGTCCCTTCCTGACACAATCTGGTTATCCTTACCCCAATCACGTTCCTGCACTGCTTCCTTGTCTCTTCTCTTTAGCATTCTAGATTACTCTCCACCGAGACCCTCCCCCTCCCTTAATAAGTTTAAAGCCCTATCTACCTCCCTAGTTATTCGATTTGCTAGAACTCTGGTCCCAGCACGGTTCAGGTGTAGTCCGTCCCAACGGAACAGCTCTCTCTTTCCCCAGTTCTGGTGCCAGTGCCCCACTAATCGAAACCCACTTCTCCCACACCAATTTTTGAGCCACACATTCATCTCCCTGATCCTATTGACCCTGTGCCAATTTGCTCGTGGCTCAGGTAATAATCCAGAGATTACCACCTTTGTGGTCCTGCTTTTTAATTTAGTCCCTAGCTGCTCAAACTCTCTCAACAGAACCTTTTTCTTAGTCCTACCTATGTTGTTAGTACTTACGTGGACCAAGACAACTAGATCCACGTAGTACACTAGCCTGTATTCTTTAGAGTTTAGAAGAATGAGAAATGATCTAATTGAAACATACAAAATTCTTACAGGGCTCGACAGGGTAGATGCAAGGAGGATGTTTCCCCTGGCTGGGGAGTCTAGAACTAGGGGTCACAGTCTCAGAATAAGGGGTAGGCCATTTAGGACTGAGATGAAGAGAAATTTCTTCACTCAGAGGGTGGTGAATCTTTGGAATTGTCTACCCCAGAGGGCTGTGGAGGTTCAGTCATTGAATACATTCAAAACAGAGATCGATAGATTTCTAGATATTAAAGGCATCAAGGGATTTGGGGATAGTGCAGGAAAATGGCCTTAAGGTAGAGGATCAGCCATGATCTTGTTCAATGGCGGAGCAGGCTCGAGGGGCCGGATGGCTTACTCCTGCTCCTATTTCTTATGATCTCTCTCCAAGGAGATGTGAAGGAGCACAGGTGAAATTACTAAAGTAACGTTTTAAAATTTCTGTTGACTTCTAAAGGAAATTGAGCAGAAACTACAATAACTCGCATTTATACAGTGCTTTTAACATAGAAAAACTTCTCAAAGCTCTTCAAAGGCGTAATCAAAAAGAAATAGCCGAAGGAGGATGGACATATTAGGATAGCTAAGCAAAAGCTTGGTCAAATAGGTGGGTTTTAAGGAGGGTCTTAAAGGAGAAGAGATTGGTGGTATGATTTCGGGACTGAATTCCAGAGAATGGGGCCTAAGCAGCTAATGGTACAAGCGCTAATGGTGGGGCGATGCACAAATGACCAAAGTCAAAGAAAGAGAATTAAAAGGGGGAGCGGTTTAAGGAGGAAGAGATCGGGAGAGGCAAGGCCAGGCCATGAAATGATTTGAAAATTTTAAATTTGAGGCGTTTGGGGACCAAAAGCCAATGTAGGTCAGCGAGTACAGGGGTGATGAGGTGAACAGAACTTGATGCAAGATAAAATAAGCCCAGCAGAATTTTCATAAGCTGAAACGGGTGAAGGATGGGAGGCCAGCCAGGAGGCAATGTTACGGAGATGAAATTAGGGGTCTTTATGATGAGAGGATATGGTGTCAAATAGGATGCTGAGGTTACAAATAGTCTGGTTAAGCACGAAACAGTGGCCGAGGAGGAATGGGATCGTTGGCAAGGGCATGGAGTTTGTGGTGGAGGATCAAGATGAAGGCTTCAGGCTTCCGAATGTTTAGCTGGAGGAAATTATAGCTCATCCAAGACTGGATGATGGACAAGCAGTCTGACAGCACAAAAGCAATGGAAGGCAGTCAAACAGCAATGTGTGAAAAAGTGCTTCCTGATTTTACTCCTGAATGGGCCTAGCTCTAATTTTAAAATTATGCCACTTCATTCTCAGTTTCCCCACCAGAGGAAATAATTTCTCTATCTACCCTATCGAATCCCTTTATCATTTTAAACACCTCGATCAGATCAACTTTCTAAACGCAAGGGAATACAAACCAAGTTTATGCAACCTGCCCTCATAATTTAATCCTTTCAGCCCTCGTATCACTCTGATGAATCTGCATTAAACCCCTCCAAGGCAAATGTATCTTTCCTGAGGTGCAGTGCTCAAAACTGAATGCAAAAATCCAAATGTGGTCTGACCAAGGCATCTCCTTTTTATTCCAACTCCCTCAAGATAAAGGTAAGCATTCCATTTGCCTTTTTGATTGCTTTTTGTAGCTGTGCATTCGCTTTTAGTGATGTGTACCTGGACACCTAAATATCCCTTTGCTCCTCGTCTCTCACCATTAAGAAAATAGGCAGCATAGAAAAGGGGGTTGGCTCACAAGTTGTAATTAAATGAGTTCTCAGGGCTGGCTCACTGATCACAATTAATTTCACATATTGCTGTCTCATATACCATAACTTCTACTTGTATTATAATGGAATCCCTCAGTAAGAGACCAAATGGCAATTTGCTTGTCTGTGCCCACAATTCAGCACAGGGTGAGATCTGAACATTAGCTGCCAGTTTGAAGTAAAGGGCTTACACTTAAGCATCAGCTTGGCTCACTTGGTAGTACTCCTGTCCAAATCAAAGGTTGTGGGTGCCAAAACCCACTTCAGGACTTGAGCACATATAGGCTGATACTTCAGTGCAGTACTTGGGAGCACTGCATTGTCAGGGCTGCTGTCTTTTGGCTAAGACATCAGCCGAGGGCTCATGTGGCTGTTAGATGTAAAAGATCTCATGGCTCTAATGGAACCAACACCATAAAGAACAGATTAAGCAGTCATCCAAGTCATTTGCTGATTGTGGAAGCTTGCAGCACACAAATTAGCTGTTGCGTTTTCCTACATAAGTGACTAGACTTCAAAAGTAATTCATTGGGTGCAAATCCTCAGAATAAAAAAAATGCAAGTTCTTTCTTTTTTTTAAATTCTACCCACGTTAGAGGTTAAGAGAAAGAGAAGAGTAGAGAATAAAACTACCAAGATATCCTGGGCTACTCTCATTCACTTCTTAGCAGCTGGCATGAAGGCCAAGATCTGAGGAGACCAACTGCCCACCCTCTCAGTTGCATACCTCAGGCATACACAGGGAAGGAAAAACAGTTAAAATAATTACCATTTAACAAAAGACATCTAATTTTCACAATTTTCTTATGTAAATTTGGGACTGCATATTTTGCTCATTTTACAGAACAAAAAGTTGAGATAAAATAGTGTGTGTATTCATTTCCCCTCTAACCACTATAACCAGATTGGAAAATATCCATAAGAAATGTATTTTTTCCCTTTCTAAACCAAGGGAGGACAGTCCTTATTTTGACAGGATTTCAGCCTTTCCTGCAAAATTTAGATCTCTGTCAATCGAACAGCCGAAGAATATGGACACATTTCCCCGGGTGGGACAGACAGAATTCTAATGAAAGGCTCCCCCGCCACTTTCTCCATAGTAATCTACATTCAGCTCTAGATTGTATGATTAAAAAAACACTTCATTTTTATATTATAATTTGAGTGTGGAGGGGACACACACATCTTTCCTCAATCCAGCCAATTTTGTTCAGAAATAAATATTTAATTAAGCAATAATTAGGAGGAAATAGCACACAAACCAAAATCCGCATGTCTTTTATCCCTCAATTCACCTCCTTTTCGTTAATTCTGCTACAGGGCGTCTAAATGCGTGAAGAAGCCTGTGGTCGAGAGCTCTGCATTCTTTTTAAAACAGTTGCCTGAACAATGAAGCCCTAAAATTGTTCATTAAGATGTCAATGCATTTGCTGATACCTAGTCTGGACTTCTCAGCATCTTATCTGAAATCTAACAGCAAAACAGACACTCACCTCATGGGGCCACTAAACCAATTGTACCTTTGATCCATAACATTTTTGGGAGAGCCAATCTTAAGGCCCTAGGGTCTACCCTGGAAGTCCATAATATGCCCTTTCCACACACCCATTCATTAATACAAACTATTAAATAGGTATTTTGCAAAAATAAAAGTCAAATCTTTTGTACCAAACCAATACCAACACAGTATCAATTAATGAAATAAACACAGAAAATGCTGGAGAAGCTCAACAAGTCAGGTAGCATCTGTGGAGAAAGAAAGAGTTAACGTTTCAGGTCGAAGACCTTTCGTCAGAACTGGAAGATGTTAAAGAGTTAAAGTTTTTAAGCAGGTACACAGCCAGGGAAAGGGGGGGGTGAAGAGGAAAGAACAAAAGGTCTCTGATAGGGAGGGGGGCAGGAATGATTAAATGACAAAAGGGTTGATGGTGCAAGGCAAGGAAGGTGGTAATGGGACAGGTTAAGAAACAAAAGATATGTCAGGAGTAGCTGTAAATGGCAACAGCAGAACCATTACCAGCACTTGCTGTCTGAAAAAAATGGACTTTCGGAGGCTTTCTCCTTCGTCAGGTGACGAAGGAGAAAGCCTCCGACAGCTTGTGATTTTCAAATAAAACTGTTGGACTATAACCTGGTGTTGTAAGATTTCTTACATTTGTCAACCCCAGTCCATCACCAGCATCTCCACATCATGGAAAAAATGGGAGCAGTGGTTATGATCTGTAATCAACAGAGAGTCCGGAAGGTTGGAAAGTGCCTGAACGAAAGATGGGGTGCTGTTTTAATTGATTTAATTCAATTAATGATTAATTTAATTCAATTAATGAATATATCCTGGACCCCAACTAGGAGAAACCAATGTGTCCAACTCTGGGGATTCTTGGAGAGGAAAAAGAGAAAACATGTAATTACATCAGTTCTAAACTCAATTCTTTGCCCAAGTTCCCTTGGCCAGTGTTACTTCATTAGCTTTCTACCAACAATGCCGTATCTCTTCTACAGTGCAATTCTTCAAAGGGATCAATGATAAGGCTTCCAGGGCAACAGAACATATGTTGATCTTAGGCCAGTGAAACTTTCCACCTCAAGCTCATCTCTGCTAATTTCCGAAACAATTCCCAAATGTTTTGTCTTGGTGACTCACCTGAACCAATAAAATTACAAACTCCGCCCCGAACAGCATGTCCTATAATCAACTTCTACATTCTCCACTTATTCAGTAGCTTCTAGTTCATATGCCAACTCCTAACACTCAGTTTGCACGACTAATCAGAAGTTAGTATATTTTGGACAACAGGAATCAAGCACAATTGACTTCAATGTAAACTGTCCACTGGTAAAAATGTGCCAGATTTGTAGTTGTATCTGTAACCATTCCTTTATTTTGTCTGTTCAGATAGATATAAAAGATCCAATGGCACCATTCGAAGGAGTTGGCATATGAACTGGAGCAGGGAGTGCTCTGTGTCTTGACCAACATTTATCCCACAACTACCACCACCAAAAGTAGATTAACAGGTCATTAATTTCCTGTTTGTGGGACTTGCTCTGCACAAATTGGCTGCATTGTTTGTCTATATAAAACACTTCAAAAGTAATTCACAGAGCTTCAGGTGTCCTGAAGAACTTGCATTTATGTAATGCATTAATAGAGTAATGTGATTTTTAAAATCATATTACTCTATTAACCTGCGGTTCCTCTTGTACTGAGCAGGAATACTATTGCAACAACATATAGTCAGTAGGGTAAAACTAACCTGTCTCACGGCGGTCTAAACCCAGCTCACGTTCCCTATTATTGTCTTTCACTGCTCAGTTTTATAAAACCCAGAAATAAAGGGAAGGAGGGTCAAGCAAGGGTATTAAGTTAGAGATAATAAAGGAATTCCAACTAGAAAAACAAACTGATGGATGAGATTTGTGGCAGGACAAATTGCTAAAGTATGCCAAGGAATTCAATGGAGATAACTTTACAAACTTGGATTAAGCTATACAGGTGCTAAAAAGTATATTAATTTACAGCAACACTTTCATAACAGGAAAGACTTGCTGCATAGTCATAACAAAAGGATTGTTAAGTTCCGCAGTAGATGCTCTGTTGAATTAGGATACAAATACATATAATGACCTACGCTTCAAGGAAAGAGGCTGGGCAATTAACTCAGCACAGATTCAATCCCTGGTCTGACTTGTACTTCATTCTAAGTAAAAGTTCATCTGCAAGAGACTTGTTTCTTAGTGTTTACAGAACCCACAGGACAGATTCCATCATAACTGCAGCAAACAGCTGCAGAGCTGTTTCAACATCACGTTTGCCAAACCTAATCCTTTCCTCACCAAATACCCAATACAAGCACATTCTAGTAGAAGTCACTTGATAAACATCACGAGCATGAACCTTTTCCACTTCCCAGCCCAGGCTTTTTAAGGTTGTTTACAACACAACTACCTCTGCTCCAGCAGAAATCCACGAGCTCTGCACGAGACAAGTAGCCTTCTCAATCTGTAGGCTCAGTTCCTTACCAAGAAGTGCTTTCAGATAGTGCTGGCAGGAGCCAGGGAGTGGATGGCCTGCCCTTCCATTCTTTCGGGGGAATGACCTGTAGCACTATAAGGCATTTTAACTTACCAAGTTGTGGGGTGAATCAACTTTAAACTTATTTCAAAAATATATTATAATTTTGTGCACTCCTCTTGCTCTCAAAATAGGAGCTTTTGAATTCTGAGATCTAGGTTCCATTAGTGCAAATAATGGGCCAGAACTTGCTGGAACAGGGCATCTCACGGCATACGCAGTTTATCTCCTTAACCAATGAGATTTAAAGACTGAGAAATAAACAGAGGAAGGACCGAGAAGGAGGGTGAATTAGAGTCAAAGCAGATACAGAAAGAGAAATAGAGAGGGGGAAAGAAAGATTGGATTGAAAGAGAGGAAAAAAGAGACAGAAAAGAAAACATTTTTCACATTTTAAAAATCTGTAACAACAATTTCCCACCTGAAGGAATGAAACTCCACAGTTTAAACTGTTTAATTTCTGAGCCAGAGAGCTGGATTGGTACTGCATTAACAATTATCGTGTAAGTAAAAAGGTAGTTACGTTGTTAATTACCAGACTTAACTTTCTGTGGTGAGTTTAATGGTTAATTACTGTGCAAATCCAACAAGTTCTTAAAAATAATGAGGAAGCTAAGAGTGAAATGTTGTTTGTACGAAGCAAACAGCGACAGCGGCGTAAACCGACCAGCAAGTTCTGGAAACTCGTAACTCACAGCATCTCTCTTAATCCCCTGAATTTGCTGGCCGATTAGTCCATTAACACACCAATATTTTTACAGCAAGATCCGGCACAATAAAACAGTAAGATATAGAAGAGATAACTCGAAAAGGAGGCACAAATGGTTCTAAATTGACCTTTCAGTTATACTGTCCTGTGAGAAAAAGCTAGAATTCATCGTTTGTCAAATAAAATCACGCAGACGGTGAGGAGCTCTTATTCTGAAAGGCTCTCTGAGTGCAAACTTATCATTTCAGCACGAACACACACACAAGGTGCTGATACAATTGTGGTTACTACAATCAATAGAGATTAACATTATGCACAAAGCATTTGCCTTGGGTTTATCCAGGCAACCATTATAGTTTATCATTTTTAAAAATCTCAGGCAAGAATGTGAAGAGGCACCATTCTCATGAAAGCACTTGCATTTTTTCTGAAACACAACGCAGTGACAGAAGCTGTTCTGAAAAGCATTGTAAGGACATGAGTGCAAAAATAATACATGGCTCTTCTCTACTGCCCCAAACAATTCAGCGAGCACCCTCCCCCACAACCGTAAAAACAGTGCCCCTTTAAGAGATTAAGCTAACAGGTGCCTGAGTCCTTGATTATAACATGTAAACACAATAATGACCTTAAATATTTAATCACAAAATTCCCAAGAGCAAACAAAGGACATAAGGCAGCTGTGGAAATTATTCAGAAGTCAAAACATGTCACTGGAGCTCCAACATGCAAGAGATGGAACAAAACATGGGTGCAACCATTTTTATGACAACATAGCACAGGACTTTAGAGCACCAGTACTTTACATCACAATAATGCTGGGATTCAGGTTACATCCCCCAGCCTCCTGGGTTTACAATCTCAGCTGCTCCCCACTTTGAGGTAGGTAGGAAGAAGACGACCAGAAGGTTTGCACTGTATCAAATGTACAGTCCCCACTGAGTCATTCAAAAAAACGTTGCAATTGATGAATGTGTGTCACTAAAACGGTCCAATATACAGAAAAGTAGCACAGGTGCAAAATATGTTTTGCCCGAGGGATGTGCACCTTGTTTAGCACTCACACCTTACATGCACATATTTTCTGCAATTTTTTTTGTAAATTTATTTCAGTTTTTGAAATAACAAAGCCCTCAAAAAGGTTGAGATTTTATCCAAAATCTGATATTATAGTTCACATATACAAGCTTTGTTTCCTGCTCGTCAGGCTAACCTTTCCGTTGTCCCGTACTGAAATTTGGTGTTTGTGGTGGCTGGTAGGGAGATGGGCTTGTTAATAGTTACTGAAATAACAAGTTAGGACTCAAGCAAATGTTATCAGGCATGTGAACTAATTCCCCACACATCTATGAGCACAGAAGGGATCATTAAGCAAGTCTGATGAAATTCCATAAATGACAAACTACAACACAACAAATTTATTGATTGTGTAGCTGAGTTATGAAGATCAGAAGGGCTCCAGGTTCAATTCTTACTCTGTGCGAAGTTAGCTAATCTTAGTAGGGGCACTGCAAATGGCCACAATTCGCACTCGTGCTATCAAGCAACACCTGGGGGAAGTTCACCAATGGACATCAGGTGAGAACAGGAATGATCGAGGTTTCGGTGCCTCCATCCCCCCACACCCGACCCCCCCCCCCCCAGCACCACACCCCCCCCCCCCAGCACCACACCCCCCCCCCCCAGCACCACACCCCCCCCCCCAGCACCACACCCCCCCCCCCCCAGCACCACCCCCCCCCCCCAGCACCACACCCCCCCCCCAGCACCACACCCCCCCCCCAGCACCACACCACCCCCCCAGCACCACACCACCCCCCCCCCCAGCACCGCACCACCCCCCCTCCCCCCAGCACCGCACCACCCCCCCTCCCCCCAGCACCGCACCACCCCCCCTCCCCCCAGCACCGCACCACCCCCCCTCCCCCCAGCACCGCACCACCCCCCCTCCCCCCAGCACCGCACCACCCCCCCTCCCCCCAGCACCGCACCACCCCCCCTCCCCCCAGCACCGCACCACCCCCCCTCCCCCCAGCACCGCACCACCCCCCCCCCCCCAGCACCGCACCACCCCCCCCCTCCCCCCAGCACCGCACCACCCCCCCTCCCCCCAGCACCGCACCACCCCCCCTCCCCCCAGCACCGCACCACCCCCCCTCCCCCCAGCACCGCACCACCCCCCCTCCCCCCAGCACCGCACCCCCCCCCTCCCCCCAGCACCGCACCCCCCCCCTCCCCCCAGCACCACACCACCCCCCCCCTCCCCCCAGCACCACACCACCCCCCCTCCCCCCAGCACCACACCACCCCCCCCTCCCCCCAGCACCGCACCACCCCCCCTCCCCCCAGCACCGCACCACCCCCCCTCCCCCCAGCACCGCACCACCCCCCCCTCCCCCCAGCACCGCACCACCCCCCCTCCCCCCAGCACCGCACCACCCCCCCCCCCCCAGCACCGCACCACCCCCCCCCTCCCCCCAGCACCGCACCACCCCCCCTCCCCCCAGCACCGCACCACCCCCCCTCCCCCCAGCACCGCACCACCCCCCCTCCCCCCAGCACCGCACCACCCCCCCTCCCCCCAGCACCGCACCCCCCCCCTCCCCCCAGCACCGCACCCCCCCCCTCCCCCCAGCACCACACCACCCCCCCCCTCCCCCCAGCACCACACCACCCCCCCAGCACCACACCACCCCCCCCCCCCCAGCACCACACCACCCCCCCAGCACCACACCACCCCCCCCCCCCCAGCACCACACCACCCCCCCAGCACCACACCACCCCCCCAGCACCACACCACCCCCTTACCCCCCCACCACCTGATATTGAGCCTGGGATTACCAAGGGCATGGTTTGTGCAGCAGAGGGGAGAGGAAGATATTTCAAATGGGGCTGGAGAAAGATGCAATTCCACCACTAACTCTGCAGTAATATACCAACTTCACTGGAAATAACTTTCAAAAGAAAACTCCACTCTCTTTCCTCCAAATAATTGTTTGACCCAGTTTCCCAAGCAATATTAAAACATGGAGGACAATAGACTGGCCAATTCAAGGTGTTCTACCCAAAGCCATAATACCTAAAATGAAAACACTGAATCTTCCATAAGAAACGCCTGCACCGCTGAAAAATGTTTATGACCTACTTTGGACAAAATTCAAACAGGTCATCGGCTTTAACATAGGAATTTCTTTACCATACATTTAAAATGCACTTTAGGAATACAGAAACACTTAATTCAGTTAATCCGTGGAAGTTTATCTCATTGCTTTCTAAAAATAAGCCATTGATTAGTTAAAAATCTAATTTAACCACTATTAGTCTAGATTTTTTAAATGAAACTAAACGAACACTTGGGTGCAGGACTGAGGCAGCATCAGAGGTGCCTTCCTTCAGATGAGACATTACACCAAGTCTGCTTGTTCCTATGATTAAAAGGTCCCAAGGCACTGTTTAAAGAACATAAAACTTTCCCGGCGTCCTGACCAACATTCCTCCCTCAATCAATACCACCAAAATATATTAACTTACCAGTCATGTCATTTTCTCCTTGTGGGACCACAAAACATCTGGTGCATTTGCCTACATAACAGGGACTGCATTTCAAAAAAACCCATTATATATGAAGCATTTTGGGAGATCTTGAGAGATGTGATAAGCTGCTATATAAATACTGTACAGGGAAGGGCCAAAAGCCTGAAACATCGACCGCTGCCTGACCTGAGTGTTTCTAGCTTTTTCTGTTTTTATTTTATATATACATACATACATACACATATACACACATACATATAAAAAAATACAAATTCTTAATAGTTTTGAATACTGTTAAATCAAATTCTGTGCACTTTTAAGTTACATTTTACCATTATAATTCACGACTCAAAATTCTGAACAATGCATACAACATACATAATGGGTTGCAAGAATATATTTGATTAACTGCCTTATCCTCCCCCACACAAACAGAATTCCACCAAGATGCCTGAAAAGATTAAAATGGTTTTATCTGCAAGATTTTCAAATTCCACAAGGAGGAAAAAAATCCCAAAATATAAAGAGGGCTGTTCCATCACTGTCAGAGGGAGCATTAAGTTCATGGGCCAATATGAAGTGGACCTGCCTGCACACGTTACACACCACTGACAGCTCGTTCACATTCCTTTGGTGTCAGATCTTGAAATGCAGGCAATATAGTTTGTTTTCTTGCTGAAGACAATGTTTACCTGTCAGCAGCAAACAGGTAAAGACCCTGGAATTTTAAGAATTTCTTATTTTCTTTTGGAACAGAATCATAGAATGGTTACAGCACAGGAGGCCGCCATTCGGCCAATCGAGCCCATGCCAACTCTCTGCAAGAGCAATCCAACTAGTCCCGCTCCCCCGCCCTTTCCCCGTAGCCCTGCAAATTTTTTCCCTTCAAGAACTTATCCAATTCCCTTTTGAAAGCCACAATTGATTGAATCTGCCTCCACCATCCCCTCAGGCAGTGCATTCCAGATCATGCCACCTTTGTTTCTTTTGCCAATCACCTTAAATCTATGTCCTCTGGTTCTTGACCCTTCCGCCAATGGGAACAGTTTCTCTCTATCTACTCTGTCTAGGCCCCTCATGATTTTGAACACCTCTATCAATTCTCCTTTCAACCAACTCTGCTCTAAGAAGAATGACATTAGGCCACTGAAATCTCCATAAACCCTGTACAATCTACCCTATTGCAAACTGTCCCTCAGGAAATATAAATAGTGGGGTAGAGCTCTGCATAAATACTCCCCAATCTCCTAGAATGGATGCCCATATTTCAACCTTCTCTAGTTGCTTTCTACAATGGTATTTCCCTGGTTTCCATGTCGTGACTGAGATCTCTCCCTCGACCAACAGCATAAAAAAAACACAAATCAAAGGTCACTTGTCTCCTTGTAAGAGAGGATATAGGTAAGGGAAAGCAATCAGCGAAGACTCTATGGTTAGAATTGAGGACAAATGTAAGGAGTCGCACAACACCAGGTTCCACATATTCATAACTCTGGTGAGGAGGGGATTTTCCTCCAACCTAACAGCTATGTTAATGAATCACAGGAAAAAGACAGTATCATAACTACAAAAAAAATATAAAATGTGCAGTCTTTATACCGTGACTAGCTGAACTGTGAAACCATCTAAGCAGTATTACTGTAGGCTGTGTACTTCCAAACTTAGCTTGCATTTGGAGATATTGTATATTACGTTGAAGTATTGGTGGTTACAGGTCTGTCACTGCTAGTGTTTGTGGCTGGAGCAATTCCAAGAAACGCTAGTTAATAAAGAGCACACTATAAGCATGTTAGTTTGAAGGCTCTTCTATAGTAGTGTCACTGGGTGCTTGCGCTATCTGTTCGCAAAGAACAGATCGCGCGTAGCCACCGGCAACCCCAATGCAAACCTGCTGGATTATCAAATCCACAAACACCCCATTGGCATCAATATAAAAGGACTTTGAGTTCTTTCTCTCTATCAACGATCTCCTCCACTCATTGTCCAACCCTATCTTTTGTTGATGACTCTACATTCATCAACTTCCTTCAGATCACAGATCTTAAATGCACATTCCCTTGTCAGTGCAATGGCTCAACCACATTTTGATCTCGCCATGCCCTTCAACAAGGCAATGAAAATCTGATGCAACTTCATGTCTCTCACAAATCTAACGATCAGCTACCGCCTTTAATGATTCCAAAATCCTACATGTATCAACATTCTTGGCCTCACCCATTCTCCTACATCGACTCCATTGCTAAAGCCACTTCATGCCAAATACTTCTTTTCCCATCAACAACTCTTGTAATATAATATATAATGCAATTCAATACTTAACTCTCCATAAAGTTCAGGGCAATCCAAAAATTGGATCCTGCTCTGATTTTAGAGAGGATTCTCAAACATCATGTGTATTCCTGGACAGGATACAAGAAAAAGCTCATCATCTGACAAACAATTCCTCCCTCACCTCTAGTCCCCATATCTGTTTCTGTGCCAATCTTTTTTAATCATTACTATGATGGTCAGTGCTCCTCTCCCTTCCAAATTCCCAATACACCATCCCACATGTTTTCCTCCTCATTGCATTGACACAGACCTCAAAGCTGTGGAATTCATCATCTCCCTCAGCCTTCCTTCCTCTTATAATCCATAAGTTTTTAAAAACATGAGCTTGGCCTCAAATAAGACCTGGACAACATCCAGGCTTGGGCTCATAAGTGGCAAGTAACATTCGCGCCAGATAAGTGCCAGGCAATGACCATCTCCAACAAGAGAGAGCGTCTAACCACCTCCCCTTGACATTAAACGGCATTACCATCGCCGAATCCCCCACCATCAACATCCTGGGGGTCACCAGTGACCAGAAACTTAACTGGACCAGCCATATAAATACTGTGGCTATGGGAGCAGGTCAGAGGCTGGGTATTCTGCGGCGAGTGACTCACCTCCTGACTCCCCAAAGCCTTTCCACCATCTACAAGGCACAAGTCAGGAGTGTGATGGAATACTCTCCACTTGCTTGGATGAGTGCAGCTCCAACAACACTCAAGAAGCTCGACACCATCCAGGACAAAGCAGCCCGCTTGATTGGCACCCCCTTCACCACCGGCACACTGTGGCTGCAGTGTGTACCATCCACAGGACCCACTGCAGCAACTCGCCAAGGCTTCTTCGACAGCTCCTCCCAAACCCGCAACCTCTACCACCTAGAAGGACAAGAGCAGCAGGCACATGGGAACAACACCACCTGCACGTTCCCCTCCAAGTCACACACCATCCCGACTTGGAAATATATCGCCGTTCCTTCATCGTCGCTGGGTCAAAATCCTGGAACTCCCTTCCTAACAGCACTGTGGGAGAACCTTCACCACACGGACTGCAGCGATTCAAGAAGGCGGCTCACCACCACCTTCTCAAGGGCAATTAGGGATGGGCAATAAATGCCGGCCTCACCAGCGATGCCCACATCCCATGAACGAATAAAAAAAAACTTCCTAATCTACACCGTCTTCAACTCTTCAACCTGTGCTGACATCCTGCACTACATGTCTTGGCTGTTCATCTTTAATTCTCATTAAAAATGGTGCAATTTGGTTTAGAACATAATTAGTACCAATACACTAAATTTACCAAGCACAAAGAACCGCATACGCACCAGATAAAAAGGTCATCAACTTCTACCAGATAAAGCTCCCAACATATAGAAAATATATAGAAAAGTGTATTTAATAATAATCAGTAACAATGATACAAATCAGCATCTGCAACAGCACATTACCATTTATCTCTCTGTCCTCCTCTTCACAGAAAACTTCTGGGTTTTTTTCTCGTTTAGCAAACTTGCCCTCCTTTTTTGAAGCTGTCCATCACAATGCCCAATTGAAATATGCTTCCCTGTAAAAAGGGGAATTTCCAAAGGTCTGGATTGGAAGTGAACCAGGAATCTCACTCTCCTGAGCCAGTGACTCCTGTGAATCAGTACCAAATGAATTAACTGCAAATTACTACAAGCTTAGTGGTCTTGAGATCACCCATTGGACCTTAGATGCTGTCTCTGATAGACACCAAAGCTCTAACTCTTACTAACTTTGTAGTTAAGTCTGACCAATTGGTCCAGCTAAGACACCAGTCTCATTTGTAGAGTTCTTTGACTCTAATCTTTCACATCAGATGTTTAATCTTTTGGATTCCTTAGGGAACAGGGATTCAGCCTTGTACAGGCAATTTCCCCCCTACGGCATTTTTACATGGATAGAATCACTGACAGCAGACTCACTATTCTTAGGCTGTCAACTGCACTCTACCTTACAAAGCCGATGATCTCGGGAGACCCAACAGCATCAGAGGCTGACATTTTGGGTCAGTCTCTACTTGCTTCTTAAATAGCAAGACTTTTTCTAAGAGCAACAGCACCAAGAAATGGGAAAAATGACACACCGAGGTCATGGGTCTCCATTTAAGAACCACTCTCCTACTTAATATACAAGTCCCTTTAGTCTGAATGTATTGCAACTCAGGGAATTCTACAATGGGCTGGGCAGTTATTAAAATGCCACACAAAATTTCGCACTGAAGTGAACTAAAGTTCTATAAATAATCCTGGAGGAACTCCAAATAGGTAGCGAGAAAGGAAAATACAAAAGTGTGTGTTTGCAACAAATCTTTGGGAAGCAATCTGGGTATTGAGTCATCAAAAGAAAGATAACTTAGGTTAGTCCAAAGGAGGACACCTTTGGACTAACTTCCTAATCTACACTGTCTTCAACTCTTCAACCTGTGCTGACATCCTGCACTACATGTCTTGGCTGTTCATCTTTAATTCTCATTAAAAATGGTGCAATTTGGTTTAGAGTATATAGAAGGCAACGTTATTCTCAAACAGATTAGCAAACAGCCAACAGTTTGGGCAATATCTGGTCACTGGCTACAAAATAAGATGCAGACTGGTTCAGGTGCCAGAGCTGCATTGCACACTTGTGCATTTTCTGCCATACACAAAGCCACATATGGCATAGCTAGGAACATTAAACTGAAGTTCTCTTTCAGGAAGCTTAATTATGGAGAACGCTTAGTACAACCTTCCCTGACATTTGCCAACCAACATCAGTAAAAGGCAACACCAAAGTCAGGAGATTTTTTTTTGCATGGGGGAGAAGAATTTAAAACAAAAAGTTCAGACTTGTTTTTAAGTGGGCACATCCCTTTAAATTTAAGCTGCTAACCAGATTTTCCACATGGCTCGTTAGACGAGTTGCCAGCTCCAGCCAAAGGCATGCCGTATGGTGGGGCATATGCTAGTTATTCAAATGACCTGATCTTGCAAAATTGTGCACAGTCAGCTCAGTTGCAGTGGTAATTCAGGTTCAATCTCAAAAACAACAAGCACTTCAGCTTGCATTGAGCTGGCTGTGGGTATACTGGGTCACCTGTCGATTAAAAGATGTAGAATATTATAGAATCATACAGCACATAAGGAGGCCATTAGGCTCATCGTGCCTGTGCCAGCTCTTTGAAAGAGCTATCCAATTAGTCACACTCCCCTGTTCTTTCCCTATAGCCCTGCAAATTTTTCCTTTTCATGTATATATCCAATTCCCTTTTGAATCTGCTTCCACCACCCTTTCAGGCAGAGCATATGCTAACACATAAGAAATAAGAACATAAGAACATAAGAAATAGGAGCAGGAGTAGGCCAATCGGCCCCTCGAGCCTGCTCCGCCATTCAATAAGGTCATGGCTGATCTGATCCTAACCTCAAATCTAAATTCATGTCCAATTTCCTGCCCGCTCACCGTAACCCCTAATTCCCTTTACTTCTAGGAAACTGTCTATTTCTGTTTTAAATTTATTTAATGATGTAACTTCCACAGCTTCCTGGGGCAGCAAATTCCACAGACCTACTACCCTCTGAGTGAAGAAGTTTCTCCTCATCTCAGTTTTGAAACAGCAGCCCCTTATTCTAAGATTATGCCCCCTAGTTCTAGTTTCACCCATCCTTGGGAACATCCTTACCGCATCCACCCGATCAAGCCCCTTCACAATCTTATATGTTTCAATAAGATCGCCTCTCATTCTTCTGAAATCCAATGAGTAGCGTCCCAATCTACTCAACCTCTCCTCATATGTCCGCCCCCTCATCCCCGGGATTAACCGAGTGAACCTTCTTTGTACTGCCTCGAGAGCAAGTATGTCTTTTCTTAAGTATGGACACCAAAACTGTATGCAGTATTCCAGGTGCGGTCTCACCAATACCCTATACAACTGCAGCAATACCTCCCTGTTTTTATATTCTATCCCCCCAGCAATAAAAGCCAACATTCCGTTGGCCTTCTTGATCACCTGCTGCACCTGCAAACTAACTTTTTGATTTTCTTGCACTAGGACCCCCAGATCCCTTTGTACTGCAGTACTTTCCAGTTTCTCGCCATTAAGATAATAACTTGCTCTCCGATTTTTCCTGCCATAGTGCATAACCTCACATTTTCCAATATTGTATTGCATCTGCCAAATCTCCACCCACTCACCCAGCCTGTCTATATCCCCTTGTAGGTTTTTTATGTCCTCCTCACTCTCTACTTTCCCTCCCATCTTTGTATCATCTGCAAACTTTGATATGTTACACTCGGTCCCCTCCTCCAAATCGTTAATATAGATTGTAAAGAGTTGGGGACCCAGCAACGACCCCTGCGGAACACCACTGGCTACAGGTTGCCAGTCCGAGAATGTACCATTTATCCCAACTCTCTGCTTCCTGTTAGATAACCAATCCTCCACCCATGCCAGAATATTACCCCCAATCCAGTGATTCTTTATCTTGAGCAATAATCTTTTATGTGGCACCTTGTCGAATGCCTTCTGGAAGTCTAAATACACTACGTCCACTGGTTCCCCTTTATCCACCCTGTACGTTATATCCTCAAAGAACTCAAGCAAATTTGTCAGACATGACTTCCCCTTTGTAAAGCCATGCTGACTTTGTCCTATTAAATTATGTTTATCCAAATGTTCCGCTACTGTCTCCTTAAATGAACACCACTGCTCATGTACCATCTTACCCTTTAATCTATTTTCCCAGTCCACTTTAATCAATTCCGCTCTCATACCATCATAGTCTCCTTTATTCAAGCTCAGTACGCTTGTTTGAGAACCAACCTTCTCACCCTCTAATTGGATATGGAATGCAACCATGTTATGGTCACTCATTCCAAGGGGATCCTTAACTAGGACATTAATTAATTAATCCTGGCTCATTACACAGGACCAGGTCCAAGGTTGCTTGCCCCCTTGTTGGTTCAGTTACATACTGCTCAAGAAATCCATCCCTAATACACTCAATAAACTCTTCCTCAAGGCTACCCTGCCCAATTTGATTTGTCCAGTTAATAGGATAGTTAAAATCCCCCATAATTATAGCTGTTCCCTTATTACATGCCCCGACTATTTCCTGATTAATACTTCTTCCAGCAGAGTTGCAACTATTAGGAGGCCTATATACTATGCCCACGAGTGTTTTTTGCCCCTTATTATTCCTTATCTCTACCCAAACTGTTTCATTATCCTGATCCTTTGTCCCAATATCTTTTCTCTGTATTACAGTGATTCCTTCCCTTATTAACATAGCCACCCCACCTCCCCTTCCTTCCTGCCTGTCCTTGAATTTGAAAATTATATAAAACAGGAATCTCAATGTATTTTTTCAGTTTAAAAGAGGACAATATATTGCAATATCCCCATACTTCCCATACCTATAGTATTTCAGTACTTCTTAAAAATCACAAGACCCCCTAATCCTCTGTGACACTCCAGTTCAATGTCACTTGTGACAGGTGTTTGGAAATAAAAACCTTATTCCAATTGTAAAAGTTTAATTGGCCATGGCACCAAAAATCCATTAATGTATAAAAAAAAACCTTGGGGCAAGTTATTAGCCGGTGCTCAAAATGACACATGATATAGTATAAGGAAATAGCTGTTTAAAAAGCAAAATAACTAATTCTAAAATATAACAAGATGCAGAAGTCTCCAATCTTTAATCTTTGTGGGCCGCTTCAGTGCGTAGCAAGGAGCCTCGGCAGCCACAGAGAAAGTTTAACTCCAGATTCTCATTAATTCCCATATATCTCAAGTTGCTGTTACTAACAGTTGCTGTTCTGAGTTAGGATTCATCGAACAGTGAGAAAACAGCACTCAAAAGTGCCCTCTCCAAACCTCCAGGCCCACAAAATTCAAAGGAAAATCAGTGAATAAAAAAAAAGGTGCACAAACAAGATTGAGTTGCCTGGGCGTCAAGGGCTGGATAGTCGGAGCATGGGGGCTGCAAAATTGGCTTGGGGACAGAAAGCAGAGAGTAGTGGTGAACGGTTGTTTTTCAGACTGGAGGGAAAAATACAGTGGTGTTCCCCAGGGGTCAGGATTAGGACCACTGCTCTTTTTGATATATATTAATGACCTGGGCTTGGGTATAGAGGGAATAATTTCAAAGTTTACAGATGACACGAAACTCGGGAATGTATCGGAACATAGGAACAGGAGCAGGCCATTCAGCCCCTCATGCCTGCTCCGCCATTTGATAAGATCATGGCTGACTATGATCTAACTCCATATACCTGCCTTTGGCCCATATCCCTTAATACCTTTGGTTGCCAAAAAGCTATCTATCTCACATTTAAATTTAGCAATTGAGCTAGTATCAACTGCCGTTTGTGGAAGAGATTCCCAAACTTCTACCACCCTTTGTGTGTAGAAATGTTTTCTAATCTCACTCCTGAAAGGTCTGGCTCTAATTTTTTAGACTGTGCCCCCTACTCCTAGAATCCCCAACCAGCGGAAACAGTTTCTCTCTATCCACCCTATCTGTTCCCCTTAATATCTTATAAACTTCGATCAGATCACCCCTTAACCTTCAAAACTCCAGAGAATACAACCCCAATTTGTGTAATCTCTCCTCGTAACTTAACCCTTGAAGTCCAGGTATCAGTCTAGTAAACCTACGCTGCACTCCCTCCAAGGCCAATATATCCTTCCGAAGGTGCGGTGCCCAGAACTGCTCACAGTACTCCAGGTGCGGTCTAACCAGGGTTTTGTATAGCTGCAGCATAACTTCTGCCCCCTTGTACTCCAGTCCTCTAGATATAAAGGCCAGCATTCTATCAGCCGTATTGATTATTTTCTGCACCTGTTCATGACACTTCAACGATCTATGTACCTGAACCCCGAAGTCCCTTTGGACATCCACTGTTTTTAACTTTTTACCATTTAGAAAGTACCCTCTTCTATCCTTTTTTGATCCAAAGTGGATGACCTCTCATTTGTCTACACTGAATTCCATTTGCCACAGTTTTGCCCATTCACCTAATCTGTCCCTTTGTAATTTTATGTTTTCATCTACACTGCTTACAATGCCACCGATCTTTGTCATCGGCAAACTTAGATATGAGACTTTCTATGCCTTCATCTAAGTCGTTAATAAATATTGTGAATAATTGAGGCCCCAAGACAGATCCCTGCGGGACTCCACCAGTCACATCCTGCCAATGTGAGTACTTACCCATTATCCCTACTCTTGTCGCCTTTCGCTCAGCCAATTTCCTAACCAAGTCTGTACTTTTCCCTCGATTCCATGGGCTTCTATCTTAGCTAACAGTCTCTTATGTGGGACCTTATCAAATACCTTCTGGAAGTCCATATAAATAACATCCATTGACATTCCCCTGTCCACTACTTTAGTCACCTCTTCAAAAAATTCAATCAGGTTTGTCAGGCACGACCTACTTTTCACAAATCCATGCTGGCTCGCTCTGATTAACTGAAAATTCTCGAGGTGTTCAGTCACCCTATCCTTAATTATAGACTCCAGCATTTTCCCCACAACAGATGTTAGGCTAACTGGTCTATAATTCCCCGGTTTCCCTCCCTCTCCTTTCTTAAAAAGCGGAGTGACGTGTAATTTTCCAATCTAGAGGGACAGTTCCTGAATCTAGAGAACTTTGAAAGATTATAGTTAGGGCATCTGCAATCTGCTCACCTGCTTCCTTTAAAATCCTGGGATGGAAACCATCTGGTCCTGGGGATTTGTCACTCTTTAGTGCTATTGTTTTCTTCATTACTGTTGCTTTACTTATGTTAATTTTATTGAGTCCCTGTCCCCGATTCAATATTAGTTTTCTTGGGATTTCCGGCATGCTATCCCCTTTTTCTACTGTAAATACCGACGCAAAGTAATTATTCAACATGACCGCCATTTCCCCATTGTCAATGACAATATCCCCACTTTCAGTTTTAAGGGGCCAACACTGCTCCTGACCACCCTCTTTTTCCTAATAACTATAAAAGTTCTTTGTATTGCTTTTGATATCCCTTGCAAGTTTCTTTTCATACTCTTTTTGTAGCTCTTACTATCTGTTTTGTGACTCTTTGTTGATCTTTGTATCTTTCCCATTCGCCAGGATCTATGCCATTGTTTGCCTTTTGGTATGCCCTTTCCTTATGTCTTATACTGTCCCTTACCTCTTTAGTTGTCCATGGCTGTTTTTTTTGGCAAGTAGAGTTCTTGCCCCTCAGGGGTATAAACTGATTCTGTATCACGTTAAATGTTTCTTTAAACATTTCCCACTGATCATCAGTCGTTTTACCCATTAACAGATTTGCCCAGTTTACTGTGGACAGTCTCTGTCTCATCCCATTGAAGTCGGCCTTACCCAAGTAAACAATGTGAAGGATAGTAATAGACTTTAGGAGGACATAGACAGACTGTTGAAATAGACGCATGGCAGATGAAATTTAATGCAGAGAAATGAGAAGTGATGCATTTTGGTAGGAAGAATGAGGAGAGGCAATATAAACTAAATGGTACAATTTTAAAGAAGGTGCAGGAACAGAGAGGCCTGGAGGTGCACATATATAAATCTTTGAAGGTGGCAGGACAAGTTGAGAAGGCTGTTAAAAAACCATATGGGATCCTGGGCTTTGTTAATAGAGACATAGACTACAAAAGCAACAAAGTTATGCTAAACCTTTATAAAACACTAGCTAGACCTCAGCTGGAGTATTGTGTTTAATTCTGGGCTCCACACTTTAGGAAGGACATCTAGGCCTTAGAGAAGGTGCAAAAGAGATTTACTAGAAAGGTGCCAGGGATGAGAGACGTCAGTTATGTGGAGAGACTGGAGAAGCTGGGTTGTTCTCCTTAGAGCAGAGAAGGTTAAGGGGAGGTTTTGTCGAGGTGTTCACAATCATGAACAGTTTTGACAGAGCAAATAAGGAGGAACTGTTTCCATTGGTGGAAGGGTCAGTAACCACAGGACACAGATTTAAGGTGATTGGCAAAAGAGCTAGAGGCAACATGAGGAAACATTTTTTTAAGCAGCGAGTTGTAATGATCTGGAATGCACTGCTTGAAAGGGTGGGGGAAGCAGATTCAATAGTAACTTTCAAAAGGGAATTGTATAAATACTTGAAAAGGAAAAAAATTACAGGGCTATGGGAAAAAAGCAGGAGGGTGGGACTAATTAAATAGCTCTTTCAAAGAGCTAGCACATGCACAATGGGCCGAATGGCCTCCTCCTGTGCTGTACCTACTATGACTATTAATGTAAAGCATACTCCCTCATTTTCATTATCAAAGTTGACACCAGTTGAAAATAAGTCAGAACTTTTTGTTTTAAACTCCTCTCCCTCATGCAAAAAATATGTAAACAACATAACTCATAATTCCAGATAAGATTTGAGATTCTGGAGTGTAATACGTAAATGGTAGCCATGACTCATACTCCTACTGAACAAACCTTGTAAGTATTGAACCCAGTAAAGCAAACTGAATTGAATATTCACAAGCATTCCCAAAGGAGTCAGTTGGCTGGGAAAATAGAGGCACAGGGGCTCCAATTGATTTGCATGTCCCATCAGATCCTTCTGTTAAAAAACAGCAAGCATATTGATCTTGGACTTCAAAACCAATGAATGAGTTCTTCTAAACACTTTTTCCATCTATACTATATAAAGAATGAACTTTCATTTAAATAGCGCCTTTCACATCCTCAGGTCGTCCCAAAGCGCTTCACAGCCAATGAAGTACTTTTGAAGTGTAGTCACTGTTGTAATATAGGGAAACCACCAACAGCAATGAGATAGTGGCCAGATCATCTGTTTTTTAGTGCTGTTGGTTGAGGGATAAATGTTGGCCAGGACACCAGAAAGAACTCCCCTGCTCTTCTTCGAATAGTGCTGTGGGATCTTTTATATCCACCCGAGAGCATCACCTCCGATAGTGCAAAGCTCCCTCAGTACTGCACTGGAGTGTCAGCCTGGATTATGTGCAGAGGTCTCTATGTATAAATCAGTTTGTAATACGATCACCCAATAATGAAAGTGTAATTACAGCAAGTTCCCCTCTCCAACTCTGAAGAATACAGTTCCTTCCAACCTTGATTATATATCAATGACTTGGACCTGGGCGTACAGGGCACAATTTCAAAATTTGCAGATGACACAAAACTTGAAAGTATAGTGAACAGTGAGGAGGATAGTGACAGACATCAAGAGGACATGGACAGGCTGGTGGAATAGGCAGATGAGATTTAAGTCAGAAAAGTGTGAAGTGATACATTTCGGTAGGAAGAACAAGGAGAGGCAATATAAACTAAAGGGTACAATTCTAAAAGGGGTGCAGGAGCAGAGAGATCTGGGGACATACATGCACAAATCTTTAAAAGGTGGCAGAGCAGGTGGAGAAAGCGGTTAAAAATGCATACGGGATCCTGGGCTTTATAAATAGAGGCACAGAGTACAAAAGCAAGTATGTTATGATGAACCTTTATAAAACACTGGTTCAGCCACAACTGGAGTATTGTGTCTAATTCTGGGCACCACACTTTCGGAAAGATGTGAAGGCCTTAGAGAGGGCGCAGAAGAGCTTTACTAGAATGGTTTCAGTTACGTGGATAGACTGGAGAAGCTGGTGTTGTTCTCCTTCGAGCAGAGAAGGTTGAGATGAGGTTTGATAGAGGTATTCAAAATCATGAAGGAAGTAGATAGAAAGAAACTGTTCCCATTGGTCAAGAACCAGAGGACATAGATTTAAGGTGACTGGCAAAAGAACCAAAGGCAACATGAGGGAAAACTTTTTTACACAGCGGGTGGTTAAAATCGGGAATGCGCTGCCTGAGGGGATGGTGGAGGCAGATTCAATCATGGCTTTCAAAAGGGAATTGGACAAGTACTTGAAGGGAAAGGATTTGCAGGGCTACAGGGGGTGGGGGAGTGGGACTGGCTAGATTGCTCTTGCAGAGAGCCGGCATGGACTCGACGGGCCAAATGGCCTCCTTCCATGCCGTAATGATTCTATCCAGAACTGAACATAAGCAGAGATGCCTGGCCACCTCTGAAGGCTCCCTGAGCAAATGTACCACCCAGTGTGGTACTCAGCTGCAATAGCTGGGAAGCCCCTTTTCCTTAACAAATACCCATCAACGCTCAAATCTCCAGGCCCACAGGTAAAAACTGGACATTTGGGCAAAGTATTGGAATACTACTGGTTTCCACAGACACTTGCTTGAAGCACCATCTTCAGGGGGGGGGGGGGGGGGGGGGGGGGGAGGGGAAGGAGGAGAAGGGAAAAAGTCCAAGTAGAAATTACTATAGCTATACTGGTAAACCACACACACTGGGAAACTGCCATGCTCAGACCCTGGTCTGTGCTGAGTCACTTGGTCCCAAATGGGACAGAAGATGGTGCACTACAACTGACCACTTGCAATGGGAGAAAGATCAGCCAAGATTCCCATCCCCAATTACTATCTATTGACTCCTGCTGGAAAGATGCACACCAGGTGAGGTTGGGATCAGGGGTCCATGACACCCCGACACCCCACCACCCGCCTCCCCTCCCAACTTCCCCACTGAACAGCCTGCTGATGTTCAATTTCCAGGTTCACATATGGAGAATGGACATTTGGGCTAGCTATCAGAGGGCTCCCAGCTCCCATACTACAGTATAAATTACTGTCATCATGAGAGGAAGAAGAAAATATTGGGTAAAAATATTTATAAAGCCAGAATCTGGCAACAGTTATCAAGTTTAAATTTCACTAGAGCTGGTACTGTTTAACTTCCGAAACAAAAGGAACAGTGTTTGATGGTGACTGTCAAGATCGACAATGGTGCTTTAAAAAAAAATTATATAATTTTGAGCCAGTTACGTTTGAGTGTCAAAGTATGAAAAAGTGAAAAAGAGCAGCAGTCATTTCATGCTGGTTTCTTCTAACCCGGAGATAGGAATTGACAAGCAGTTTGCAAACTTACCTCACCACAGCATTTAAGTTCGAAGTGACCTCAGGATCCGCCTATGTTTAATTAGTCCTGTGGCTTTAAAGGGAGAGACCAAACTAAACAGACCTGCACCTTAGCAGAATAAAACATTCTGCAATACACAATATAATGCTCCTGTCCTTATAAAGGAACCAACAATGCCACAGGAGATACACTAGTTATAAACATTTTGACACTAGGGCACAATACTGGGGCACACTGAGCTCTCCAAATGAATGGTTTTGTGTTAGGTGTTTTCAATCACAGTGGGGTTAATAATAGTTAGGACTAGGAAAGCTTGCCTGTACATGTAGCCAGACAGAATAACTAACATAACTAGCTAGTCTCAACCAAAACAGATACATTGCAAATTGTTCCGAACATCCAGGCTAGGGAGAAGGAGAAAAAAAAATCAGCCAGGGTTCTCAGATACTATAAAATTTTCTCCGACATACCTGATCTCCATCTGATGATGTCACTGAACTCATTCGCTGGACTGCCAGAGTCAGCATTTCCCCCACTTGCAACTTTGGCCATAGTTAAAGCTACTGTGACCTGCCGCGGCTTCTAGCCACTGTTGGATCAAACAAACTATCTGGCAAGTTTCACACAGTCCTTTTCCTCCAAAGTTCCTTCATGTGCGTTGTCTCTAGTTGGATCCACAACACCTGAATGATTCAAAGGGGAAATAAGAATGTTACACCATGAAACCTTACATTCTGGGAAACATTTTGAAAATATATAATTAAGAATATTTGTAGGAAAATTATAAATTGTACATTTTACACATTTGAAACTGTAAGTGCTCAAACATGCCAACTAGTCAATAGCACACCCTCCACACCGTTTAAGCAAAGAACCTGCATTTAGAAAGCACCTTTCACATCCTCAGGATGTCACCAGGCACTTCAAAGACAATGAATTACTTTTTCTATTATTAAAGTGATGTCACTATTAAGGAGGCATTGGCGGCACCAATTTGCACACAATAAGATCCCATAAAATTGATAAAGAGGTACTCGAAAGGCTGGCTGTACTTAAAGTAGATAAGTCACCCGGACCGATGGGATGCATCCTAGGTTGCTGAGGGAAGCAAGAGTGGAAATTGCAGAGGTACTGGCCATAATCTTCCAAACATCCGTAGATACAGGGGTGGTGCCAGAGGACTGGAGAATTGCAAATGTTACACCCTTGTTCAAATAAGGGTGTAAGGATAAACCCAGCAACTATAGGCCAGTCAGTTTAACTTTTAAAAATGATAATCCAGAACAGTATTAACAGTCACTTGGACGAGGTTGGATTGATTAACAAATCCGTGCTGGCTTTCCCTAAAGGCAAGCTGTTCCAGTACAGCTACAACACTGGCATCTACCCGACAATGTGGAAAATTGCCCAGGTATGTCCTGTCCACAAAAAGCAGGACAAATCCAATCCGGCCAATTACCGCCCCATCAGTCTACTCTCAATCATCAGCAAAGTGATGGAAGGTGTCGTCGACAGTGCTAGCAAGTGGCACTTACTCACCAATAACCTGCTCACCGATGCTCAGTTTGGGTTCCGCCAGGACCACTCGGCTCCAGACCTCATTACAGCCCTGATCCAAACATGGACAAAAGAGCTGAATTCCAGAGGTGAGGTGAGAGTGACTGCCCTTGACATCAAGGCAGCATTTGACCGAGTGTGGCACCAAGGAGCCCTAGTAAAATTGAAGTCAATGGGAATCAGGGGGAAAACTCTCCAGTGGCTGGAGTCATACCTAGCACAAAGGAAGATGGTAGCGGTTGTTGGAGGCCAATCATCTCAGCCCCAGGACATTGCTGCAGGAGTTCCTCAGGGCAGTGTCCTCGGCCCAACCATCTTCAGCTGCTTCATCAATGACCTTCCCTCCATCATAAGGTCAGAAATGGGGATGTTCGCTGATGACTGCACAGTGTTCAGTTCCATTCGCAACCCCTCAGATAATGAAGCAGTCCGAGCCCGCATGCAGCAAGACCTGGACAACATCCAGGCTTGGGCTCATAAGTGGCAAGTAACATTTGCGCCAGATAAGTGCCAGGCAATGACCATCTCCAACAAGAGAGAGTCTAACCACCTCCCCTTGACATTCAACGGCATTACCATCGCCGAATCCCCCACCATCAACATCCTGGGGGTCACCATTGACCAGAAACTTAACCAGCCATATAAATACTGTGGCTACTGGAGCAGGTCAGAGGCTGGGTATTCTGCGGCGAGTGACTCACCTCCTGACTCCCCAAAGCCTTTCCACCATCTACAAGGCACAAGTCAGGAGTGTGATGGAATACTCTCCACTTGCCTGGATGAGTGCAGCTCCAACAACACTCAAGAAGCTCGACACCATCCAAGATAAAGCAGCCCGCTTGATTGGCACCCCATCCACCACCCTAAACATTCACTCCCTTCACCACCGGCGCAGTGGCTGCAGTGTGCACCATCCACAGGATGCACTGCAGCAACTCGCCAAGGCTTCTTCGACAGCACCTCCCAAACCCGCGACCTCTACCACCTAGAAGGACAAGAGCAGCAGGTACATGGGAACAACACCACCTGCACGTTCCCCTCCAAGTCATACACCATCCCGACTTGGAAATATACCGCCGTTCCTTCATTGTCGCTGGGTCAAAATCCTGGAACTCCCTTCCTAACAGCACTGTGGGAGAACCGTCACCACACGGACTGCAGCGGTTCAAGGCGGCGGCTCACCACCACCTTCTCAAGGGCAATTAGGGATGGGCAATAAATGCTGGCCTCGCCAGCGACGCCCACATCCCGTGAACGAATTTTTTAAAAATCTGTTTAACTAACCTGATAGAGTTTTTTGATGAGGTAACAGAGAGGGTAGATGAGGGAAACGCAGTTGATGTGGTGTATATGGACTTTCAAAAGACGTTTGATAAAGTGCCGCACGGTAGGCTTATCACCAAGATTGCGGCCCACGGAATAAAGGGGGCAGTAGTAACATGGATAAATCTCCGGGACCTGATGAAATGTATCCCAGGACGTTATGGGAGGAAATTGCGGGTCCCCTAGCAGAGATATTTGAATCATCGACAGCTACAGGTGAGGTGCCTGAAGATTGGAGGGTAGCAAATGTTGTGCCTTTGTTTAAGAAGGGCGGCAGGGAAAAGCCTGGGAAATACAGACCAGTGAGCCTGACATCTGTAGTGGGTAAGTTGTTAGAGGGTATTCTGAGAGACAGGATCTACAGGCATTTGGAGAGGCAGGGACTGATTAGGAACAGTCAGCATGGTTTTGTGAGTGGAAAATCATGTCTCACGAATTTGATTGAGTTTTTTGAAGGGGTAACCAAGAAGATAGATGAGGGCTGTGCAGTAGACGTGGTCGACATGGACTTTAGCAAAGCCTTTGACAAGGTACCGCATGGTAGGTTGTTACATAAGGTTAAATCTCACGGGATCCAAGGTGAGGTAGCCAATTGGATACAAGATTGGATTGACGACAGAAGACAGAGGGTGGTTGTAGAGGGTTGTTTTTCAAACTGGAGGCCTGTGACCAGCGGTGTGCCTCAGGGATCGGTGCTGGGTCCGCTGTTATTTGTTATTTATATTAATGATTTGGATGAGAATTTAGGAGGCATGGTTAGTAAGTTTGCAGATGACACCAAGATTGGTGGCATTGTGGACAGTGAAGAAGGTTATCTAGGATTGCAACGGGATCTTGATAAATTGGGCCAGTAGACCGATGAATGGCAGATGGAGTTTAATTTAGATAAATGTGAGGTGATGCATTTTGGTAGATCGAATCAGGCCAGGACCTACTCCGTTAATGGTAGGGCGTTGGGGAGAGTTATAGAACAAAGAGATCTCGGAGTACAGGTTCATAGCTCCTTGAAAGTGGAGTCACAGGTGGATAGGGTGGTGAAGAAGGCATTCAGCATGCTTGGTTTCATTGGTCAGAACATTGAATACAGGAGTTGGGATGTCTTGTTGAAGTTGTACAAGACATTAGTTAGGCCACACTTGGAATACTGTGTACAGTTCTGGTCACCCTATTATAGAAAGGATATTATTAAACTAGAAAGAGTGCAGAAAAGATTTACTAGGATGCTACCGGGACTTGATGGTTTGACTTATAGGGAGAGGTTGGATAGACTGAGACTTTTTCCCCTGGAGAGTAGGAGGTTTAGGGGTGATCTTATAGAAGTCTATAAAATAATGAGGGGCATAGATAAGGTAGATAGTCAAAATCTTTTCCCAAAGGTAGGGGAGTCTATAACGAGGGGGCACAGATTTAAGGTGAGAGGGGAGAGTTACAAAAGGGTCCAGAGGGGCAATATTTTCACTCAAAGGGTGGTGAGTGTCTGGAACGAGCTGCCAGAGGCAGTAGTAGAGGCGGGTACAATTTTGTCTTTTAAAAGCATTTGGACAGTTACATGGGTAAGATGGGTATAGAGGGATATGGGCCAAGTGCAGGCAATTGGGACTAGCTTAATGGTATAAACTGGGCGACATGGACATGTTGGGCCGAAGGGCCTGTTTCCATGTTGTAAACTTCTATGATTCTATGGATACAGAATTGGCTAAGTGACAGGAAACAGAGTAGTGGTGAACAGTTGTTTTTCGGACTGGAGTGGTGTTCCACAGGGGTCAGTGCTAAGGATCGCTGCTTTTCTCAATATATATTAATGACTTGGACTTGGGTGTACAGGGCACAATTTCAAAATTTGCAGATGACACAAAACTTAGAAGGGTAGTAAACAGTGAGGAGGATAGTGATAGACTTCAAGAGGATATAGACAAGCTGGTGGCATAGGCAGACACGTGGCAGATGAAATTTAAAGCAGAAAAATGCGAAGTGATACATTTCGGTAGAAAGAATGAGGAGAGGCAATATAAACTAGAGGGCACAACTCTAAATGGGGTACAGGAACAGAGAGATCTGGGGGTATATGTGCACAAATCATTAAAGGTGGCAGGGCAGGTTGAGAAAGTGGTTAACAAAGCATACGGGATCCTGGGCTTTATAAAGAGGCATAGACCACAGAAGTATGGAAGTCATGATGAACATTTATAAAACACTGGTTCGGCCACAACTGGAGTATTCTGTCCAGTTCTGAGCACCGCACTTCAGGGAAGATGTGAAGGCCTTAGAGAGGTTGCAGAAGAGATTTACTAGAATGATTCCAGGGACGAGGGACTTTAGTTATGTGGTTAGACTGGAGAAGCTGGAATTGTTCTCCGTGAATCAGAGACAGTTGCGAGGAGATTTGATAGAGGTATTCAAAATCATGAAGGGTCTAGACATAGTAGATAGAGAGAAACTGTTCCCATTGGCGGAAGGGTCAAGAACCAAAGGACGTAGATTTAAGGTGATTGGCAAAAGAACCAATGATGACCAAAACTTTTTTATACAGCAAGTGGTTGTGATCTGGAATGCACTGCCCGAGGGGGTGGTGGAAGCAGATTCAATCACGGCCTTCAAAAGGGAATTGGATAAGTCTTTGAAGGGAAAAAATTTGCAGGGTTACGTGGAAAGGGCGGGAGAGTGGGACTAGCTGGGTTGCTCTTGTAGAGAGCTGGCACAAAATCGATGGGCTGAATGGCCTTCTTCCTTGTTGTAGCCATTCTATGATTTAAAGCACTTTGAGATGTCCTGAGGTCATGAAAGGTGCCATATAAATGCAAGTTCCTTTCTTTCTTTTCTTCTAGGTGGAGGTAGATTTGTTGCAGAATCATCCCAACCATAGTGAATGCCTGCCTGTAGCTTAAAATACTGAATAGGTTTTTATTTCTCCCTACAATGTTGTCATAAGGATTTCAGTATAATGATGGGTTACATCCAGCAGTAAATTATAGATTGTGTCTGGGCAGCATATTTTGATCTATAAACACTAGGGTGAAGTATTGGTGATTATAGATCTGTTACCAGTGGTGACAGTAGTAGGAACAACTGGAAGTAATGAATTTAAGGCAGCCCCTTAAGAAGCTTACTGGCATAACATTGAAGTATATTGACATGTGGAATTTTTCCTAAATATGCCTAGTGACATCATTGTACTAGTACAGGGGGTTTCTCCAAACTGGGCCCGCAGTCCACACAGAGCTTTTGAGCCCAGACAATCCAGCCCTTCACATTTATATTCTTATTCACTGTTCCTGTTATTCCTGTTTGAAATTTGTGGGCCTGAAAGTTTGGAAAAGGCTGTTGCCACATTGGTGGATGAATCCTAAATCAGAGCACCAAGATCTGTTTGGGTTGGCCAACTTGAGATACAGGCATGTTAACGGATACATGGCTCCCCCAAGCTTGATGGCCCCGCCATGCAGCCTACAAAAGGCAAACGCCCAGTCTCTCCTGCTCTGGTAGACAACTCTAGCTGGAGGGGCTGCAACACCAGGCTCTGACATGCATCCTGCAATGTGAACACTGGTGAATTCTGGACCACTGGGAACCAAAACACACACCGTGTAGAATCACCACGTCGGAGAAGTTAGTTCTCAGATACTGGCAGCAGTACAGAAAACAGTTGGACACTGCCTTTAACAGGACACACAATCATTAATAGCACACTGCAATAGTTAACAAAAAAGGGGAACGCAGCACTCCAAGGTCACAATTCTTTGAACTTTATGTGTACCAATGAAAAAGTGGATTTCATAGCAAGACTGGGTTACAGCTCACTCATAAACTACGCCCTGGGAAAATCAAGGGGCACACCTACTACTAAAACCGGCAGAGATTTTATTTTGTAATTTAAGAGTACGATCTTCAGCTAGGAGACTAAAATAATTTAGGAAAAAAGGAGAAATAAAGATTGTGACCACTACAGAGGAGCCTTATTAAAGGGGAAAAACTTGGTGACCAGCTTATGAATGTGCAGCTTCCCACGGACGTTCTAATTTCAGTACATGATTAATTCTCTGCTGAGGAGGTCGGACGATTTGATTTTTTGTTTTAACCCGACTGTCACAGACTTCAGCAAACTCCGCCCTGGGAAAGCGTGTGTGTTATATTGTTCATTACACTGGTTATTCACGTGTTACTTTTTCTTGTATATCCTGTTTCACTGTGTTGCCTTCTGCTCTATTTGTTTCATTGTATTTGTAGTATTAATACAAAAGATGTTGGGACTCAGTATATCAGTGTTCTCCAATACAGCCACCACACGAATAAGGCTTGGTTTTAATTACAAAATACTTTCCAACTTAAAGTTTGCAAGTCCAAGCTTTCTGTTCCAGTTTCTTGACAGCTTTCTGGCTAGGGAAGGAGAAATAAAATCTGAGCCAGAGCTCCCACTGCTCATCACTATTCAATAACCCCTACTGGAAGTCGGCATGTGACACTGGGAAAGGGCAGAATCAGACACATTGCAATGTCCCTATTTTCAAATAGCTCTGAAGTATCCAACTTATTGAAGCAGATCCAGCTGCCACAGGATTTCCATCAACTCTCACTCATAACAAATGCAAGATTCCTCCTCGTAGACAAAAAAATGCAACTTAGCTAATATACAAAAAAATTCCAAGCCTCTCCAAAACACAAAATTCGCTGCAACAATTGATTGACTTCCTGCACCTCACTTTTTTGCTGTTCACTTCTGAACCTAGTCTGGTCTGCTGCCCCTTCACCCACCGTTTTCTTCCTTGTCTGGTATACCCCTCTGTCACCAGGTGTCCTCCGTCATTACCTGCTTCCTGCTGTCATCTCTGTCAAAGCTGTTCACTTTTCTTCCTCCGTGTCCACCATTTACATTCGAAGTTTAAACACTCAGAAGCTTCAGCTCTTTACCCTTTGCAGATCTGGGGGACTGGTAAAGGCTTCTCCCTGATTGGTGGATTTAGATGACTGCAGGAGCACCAATGAGGGAGAAGCCTCTACCAGTCCCCCAGGCCTGGGAAATAGCTGAGGCACAGCAAAAGTAGAAGTCAGTGCTGGAAAGAGAGGAAAGAAAGGCGGCTTCGGGGAGGAGGGGGGGGGGGGGGGGGGGTGCGGATTCAACCCACAGGCCATTGACAGGGAGACCATTTTGTTGACCTGTGCACGTGACCTCAGCCATAAATAAAAAACGACAGCACCAACCACGTTTATCGTCCAGCACTGCCACCAAAGTTAGGGCCATCTACAACTGCGCACCAGAGCAAAATGGGCACAATTACATTGAAAATACTTCTCTACAGTCTCATCTACTTTCTTATTCCATAGTTTAGGGAAAGGCACTCGCCATTTGTTTACACTGCCAGTGTGACAAGCTCAGTCAATCATAGATGATGTATCATGAATCTACTCATTTGGACCGAGCAACAAACCCAAAGATTAAAAAGATCCTACTGGCATCTCCAATCACCAAGCCAGCTCACTGATCAATGCATTTCCAAACATGATTTTTTTTATCCCAATTTTAACTCTTCTGCAGATGATGATGATTCACCCTGGGACACATTTCCATGACAGCCCTTCAGAATCTTACCCGAGTGACCTTTATTCATGCACGAGCTCAGACAATGAAGTGCTGACACGTTATTTGACCATAGAGGGCATCGCAGCAACGTGTGCACAAACACACACCTCTAATAAAGATGGGACAGGGGGTCAGTGGTTCGCTATCAGGAGCAGGAACCATGGCCACTTTTTCCTCCCTGCCTCACCAGGTCTCAAGATCAGTTAACTCAGCACAGATCAGGGAACGAACCTGGAGCCTTCCTGGTCTGTGCGCCTCACTGTATAAACTGAGCAGAGACGGCCAAAACCCACATGGTACCAAGCAACAGTTTCCAACCAATTCCATGCATTATTCCACAACCACATAATAAAAGGATTTTTTTCTTTAAAGTCATGAGCCAAGAGCAGAATACGCACAGCGATAGTTGAAGCATTCATCAACTGTTTAAAAAAAAAATCACCAATTAAATCACCCATTAACAAAAACATCCCTTCACTGTTACAAATATTTGCAACAGAGCATTACAAATCAGCAAATAATCCCGGCCCACGCACATTCCCACCAACACATCATGTTTCCATTGGTAGCGTTAACTGGATTCATTTTTTTTTGTTGGGGGGGAATGGACTTCTTGCAGCAGGCATGACATGTGCAACAGATTAATGACCAAATTAGTTGTGCTCTCACACAGAACTTTTTACAAATGCTGCCTGTTGTGTTTCACAGTGCCTAAACCCTTATTCTGCTGAATAAACTGGAATTTCACAATTAGCAATCAAAATGCTGTGACCAGCAAGTTCAGGCTGAACTGTGCACCCAGAAGGAGACTTCAAACCAGCAGCACTTCCTCAGGGCCAGTGCACATGACATTAAAATCCTGCAGCATCTCCCTGCAGTTTGAAGGATTCAGAAGTGATCGAGTTAACGAGACAGAGGCAGGAGCAATGGCAAATTCTGCACAGTTCCGTCCATTCAACACAGCCGTTCAAACTACAGAAACTGCACTAAATTTCTACAACTTGCCAGACATGAAAAAATGCCAAAAGACACACTCGGAAAAAATGAAGGCCTGTGACATTTCATTTTCCAAACAGGAAACGTTCTAATATCCCCATTTATGTAATTCAAACAAAATTAAATATCAAAGATTAACATATGAAAAACACTCCTGTTGGGGTCCCAGACACCAGCCACCCTCCACTACCTCATCAAATAGCTGCTTCATACAGTGAGTATCAGCGGGCATCCCAAACCATTGTGGGGGGGGGGGGCATCACAATCAGGCCAAATCCTGTCCTCACCCAACACCCCCACACATTTCCAGCAGAAATCAGTAAACAACAAACAGGAACCCAGTCTGATCTTTCCCCTCCCTAGCCCGGGTACCAGAGGCCAAAAGGAGAAATCCAGCTGCCACACCAACTGAGATCTGCTAGCACAGCACATAACTTAGATCAAACCAGGAACCTTCCTGGTTTATAAGGTTCAGTTCCACACCGTACTTACTCACTGACATCCAAGTAGCCTTCATATATACTCACATCAAGCAACCTTCAGTCTAGCACAAGGAGAAGTTTAGATCCGCCTGTAGTATTTGCATATAACTAATCTTTTAGTCAGCACACAGAGAGCTTGATAACTCCGCACTCGAGGTCTGTGCACAGAATGAATTTGATCTGTAGTACTTAATTTCTGCCACTCGGTAGCACTATGACAGAAGTTGAGCACTACAACAAGAACACTGAAGTGATTCATTTTAATCAGTACCACACCCACACCAGGAAAAGTAAGATACACTAAAAGCTCCAGTTTAACATAGGAAAGGTCCCTCCACACCAAGAGCTGTTTGATTTCTCCAGCCTGGTGGTGAGGGTGCAGGCGCATGAACTTTTCCCAAGTCGCTGTTGCCCCTATAACTAGCTGCCAGGAGATGGTGCCCGGGCACAACTTACCCCTCTAATTATCTTCAATCTTTCCCCCCCCACCCACCGGTACAGAATGATTTTGCAATTTCCCCACTTAACATGGCTCGCACCACGAACCAAGCCTTTCAACTCCCTGCTCTGCTGCATTGGGTATTACTACATGGTTGCTCGGGGCCACACGGGTCTTAAGCTGCTAGTTTAAATTGACTTGGTATATTCTTGTTACCTGCACCCTTTTGTGATCCTTGGGCTTTATTTAATTGGAGTTACGTACTGAGGTTACAAAAAAAGTTAAATCGAGCTTCATTTGACCGTTTGTTTTTAAAAAGAGAGAAAGAGAGTGTGGTTAGGGCAAAGCTAAAGCAGAAAATGGAAAATAGACGAATAAACTAGTGTCAGGAAAGGTAATTACAAATCAGTAACGAGAAAATATAGACAAATAAAACTGACGGGAATTAATTTTCACATATTGAAGAGAACGAACTAGCATTTATATAACGACGTCCTAAAGCACTTCGCAACCAATGAAGTACTTCTGAAATGTAGTCACTGTTATAATGTAGGGAAATGCAGCAGCCAAATGTTGCCCAGGACACCATAAAATTCCCCAGCTCTTGTCCAAATAGTGCCATGGCATCTTTTACGATCACCTGACAAGGGCCTTGGTTTAACACCTCATCCAAAAGGCAGCACAGCACTTAATTGTGAGCCTGGATTGAGAGTTCAAATCTCTGGACTGGGGCTTGAATCCAACAACCTTCTGACTCAGAGGGGTGAGTTCTATTATTGAACCTGCTTCCACCACGTTTCAGGCATTACATTCCTGATCATAACAACTTTGCGTTAAAAAAAATGTTTCCTCATGTCGCCTCTAGTTCTTTTGCCAATCACCTTAAATCTGTGTCCTCTGGTTACCGACCTTTCTGCCACTGAAAACAGTTTCTTCTTATTTACTCTGTCAAAACCGTTCATAATTTTGAAAACCTCTTAAATCTCCTCTTAACCTTCTTTGCTCTAAGAAGAACAATCCCAGCTTCTCCAGTTTCTCCAGATATCTCAAGACCCTCATCCCTGGTACCATTCTAGAAAATCTCCTCTGGACCCTCTCTATGGCCTTCACATCCTTCCTAAAATGTGGTGCCCAGAATTGAACACAATACTCCAGCTAAGACCTAACCAGTGTTTTATAAAGGTTTAGCATAACTTTCTTACTTTTGTACTTTGTGCCTCTATTAATAAAGCCCAGGATCCCATATGCTTTTTTAACTGCCTTCTCAACTTGTCCTGCCACCTTCAAAGATTTGTGTACATACACCCCCAGGTCTCTCTGTTCCTGTACCCCCTTTAAAATTGTACCATTTAGTTTATATTGCCTCTCCTCATTCTTCCTACCAAAATGTATTACTTCACACTTCTCTGCATTAAATTTCCTCTGCCATGTGTCTTCCCATTTCACCTATGTCCTCCTGAAGTCTGTTACTATCTTCCACATTGTTTACTACATTTGGTAGCAAATAAAGCTTGTCACTCGTACAGAATTTTATTCCTCCCCTCCTATCCTGAAGGTGCACACTCTTGGTAGGCAGGAGTCCACAGGTAAACTTCTAGTGCCTCATCTAGCTGGCTACTTTCATGAGTGAACCTCGACATTAACTGTCAGCAGGCTGTTCAACCATGGAGTGCATCACAGCCAAGCACGATCCTGTTCTCAGCTAAAGTGGATTCACTGGATAGCGATCAGGAGCAGGGATGTGGCTGTTTTTATCCATACCCCAACAGAGTGGGTTGAGCGCAACTGTAGCAAACCTTCACTGAGACCACCTAATTCAGCACCAACCAGAAATCAAAGTAAGCACGTGCGTGCGCAATGTGTTCAACAAAATTATTTACAGAAACCTCACATCCACAGGGGTTCTATGGTTTAAAATGCCTCACTTCACACACTTCTTGAAAATGTTTTGTGTATACATGACAACCTGTCTGGATGTTAAACAAATTACAAAGGAAATTCAAAACAATCAGCTACAAATGTTGCTTTGGTAAAGTAAGTGTAGTACACTCCAACATACAGCACCAAAACAAAATATTTAAAACTGTGCTTCATAATCGACACTGATTTACACCTGCACTGTACAGATTACAAACATGAGAGGGCACACAATAACAACATGCATTAACAGGCAACTCTTAATTCAAAGCTTATTTCAAATTATCTGATAATTCAAATTTTTTTTTAGAACTTTACAATGTTATTTACATTGCATAATTAAAATTATTGGACAACTCCATTTTTTGAGTCACAAAAAACAAGTTTGAATTATCAGAAGTTGGTTGTGGTGCTTTTAACATAATAAAACATCCTAGAACACTTCACAAAGGCAAAAATGACCGAAAAATATTGCAATGTCTCATAACACAATCAACCAAACTAGCGTAGTTTCTGATGTCACTAAACTAGAAATTTGATCCAGGATATGCATTACACTGTTACATAAATATTGCATGATTTTCACTTATGTGACTTAATTTTTGCTAACATTTTACTTCAAAACTAGAAAGCATATTGGGCACTGTACAAACCAATAAAAAGCAAATCCAAACCACCAACACATCAGAATTACTGTTGTGTAAATTAAAAGCTGACTGTCATGGACTCTCACTTTACAAATGCTAATCTGTTTGATTCGATGCTTCGAGCACCTAATTTCGAACAAGATAAAAGCTCGGCTCCACACTCTCAACAAGAGTCATATCAAAAGTGCAATATGATTTTGTCCTAAACGTGGCTACACATTAAGTTTTGAAGAACATACTTTGGCTGCGAATCAATCTAAGGAATAAAAAAAGTGAAACATTCTCAATATGACTTCCAGGAACAGCACAATTTCTCATTGTTTTTAGAAACTGAAAGCAAATGATTTGGTATTTCTAACACATAATTTGTTTTGTTGTCTTGGCAAAAGTCATCATTGCTCTATATCCAGAAATTAACTCACAAAAGACACCAATACTGTCTTGAATGGGCTTGTATTTGTCACAACAAACTTGTATTTCTATAGCACTTTTAAAAATGAAAATGAAAAACAGCCCAAGGCACTTCACAGGGCAACAAAACTGGACATTAAGCACAAGTGGGGGATCTGTGACCAAAAGTATAGTCAAACTGGTAGGTTTTAAGATGGGTCAAAGGTGGAGAGAGAAGGAGAAAGGCACAGGGTTTAGGAGGGGGAGCTCCAGTGAGTCGGGGTCAGGCGACTGTAAGCTCTGCCACAGATGGAGCAGAGGGAGGGGTGTGCTCATAACAGACTAAAGGTGAAAGTAACTCACAGCAGCAGTGCCAGAAAATCAATACAATTGCTCAGAAAATTGGAATTCTGGAATTGGGGACATTGTCTCTTTTGATTTGACCCCTTGTCATCTTAATTTTTGTAAACAATTTTACAACACCAAGTTATAGTCCAGCAATTTTATTTTAACTTCACAAGCTTTCGGAGGCTTCCTCCTTCCTCAGGTAAAACTTATCCCAGATCAGAATGGTTTAAGAGAATTACAAAGTTTACCAAAGTTGGAATATCACACCTTTACTTTACTCCACACTGGATCATCTGACCAGCCTTTCTCACCATTCTGATCAGTTTGCAGATCATGTAACATAGTCCAGCAACTTTATCCAGTGAGTAGATGAGCTGTACAGATCAGGAAGGTCTCAGGTTTGAGACTGTGTCTGTGCTGAGTGAGCTGATCTCCGTTTGGGTGTCAGAGCCCTTGCGCTGGGGATGGGGGAGGAAATCAACCCACTTCTGATCACTACACAGCAACCCCAGCTAGATATGTAGATATGAGTGGGCACAAGGTTCACCTCACCTCAGCTCACAATAACTACCACTGGGGTGAGGGTCCAGAGAACAAGCGGCGAACAAGGAAACAACTCACTCAGGTTCAGTCAGACCCTGATGACTGTTTGACCGGGTGAGGGGGAGCGGGCACCGGGCCGGGGGGGTGGGCACCGGGCCGGGGGGGTGGGCACCGGGCCGGGGGGGTGGGCACCGGGCCGGGGGGGTGGGCACCGGGCCGGGGGGGTGGGCACCGGGCCGGGGGGGTGGGCACCGGGCCGGGGGGGTGGGCACCGGGCCGGGGGGAGGCGGGTGGGCACCGGGCCGGGGGGAGGCGGGTGGGCACCGGGCCGGGGGGAGGCGGGTGGGCACCGGGCCGGGGGGAGGCGGGTGGGCACCGGGCCGGGGGGAGGCGGGTGGGCACCGGGCCGGGGGGAGGCGGGTGGGCACCGGGCCGGGGGGAGGCGGGTGGGCACCGGGCCGGGGGGAGGCGGGTGGGCACCGGGCCGGGGGGAGGCGGGTGGGCACCGGGCCGGGGGGAAACCGGGCACGGACTGAGCTCCGGTTTAAGCCCCGCGCTCGGCGACTGACGGATCCCAAACTCTGGAGCTCAAGAGGCGTTCGCGTTACCAGCGCGACTCGGGCTGAAGGAGCGGCTCCCGGGCTCAGACCACCCGGCGGCTCCCGGTCCGGTCCCGGCCCGGCCCCTGAGAATGACAGGCTCGCTTACCTGCTGCTCCGCTTCAGGCTGAGGGGACAAACTTCTCCTGAGGCCCCGCCCCTGCTCCGCGGCCCCGGCCGGCCCGCACCCACACTGCCTCGGCTCCCCGCAAACTTCCCCCCGCCACTTCCCGCCTCCTTCCGGCGGCGGCTGCGAACATGGCGCGGGCGGGCGGGCACGTGACGGGCGGCCTGTCAATCAAAGCAGGACAGCAAGTCCCGCACGGCGGGCACCAGGGGTCAGCCTGCAATTCAGGGGTCAGTGTGCAATCCAAGGGTCAATGTGCAATCCAGGGGGCAACCTGCAATCCAAGGGTCAATGTGCAATCCAGGGGTCAATGTGCAATCCAGGGGGCAACCTGCAATCCAGGGGGCAACCTGCAATCCAAGGGTCAATGTGCAATCCAGGGGTCAATGTGCAATCCAGGGGTCAACCTGCAATCCAGGGGTCAACCTGCAATCCAAGGGTCAATGTGCAATCCAGGGGTCAATGTGCAATCCAGGGGTCAACCTGCAATCCAGGGGTCAACCTGCAATCCAAGGGTCAATGTGCAATCCAGGGGTCAGCCTGCAATCCAAGGGTCAATGTGCAATCCAAGGGTCAACCTGCAATCCAGGGGTAAATGCGCAATCCAGGGGTCAACCTGCAATCCAGGGGTCAACCTGCAATCCAGGGGTCAATGTGCAATCCAGGGGGCAACCAGGAATCCAAGGGTCACTCCACAGCTTCCCCTCACCCCCTTCGGCAACCTCACTTACTTAAATATCTCACCCTGAATCATTTCATCCCGCAAATCCCAAGATATATCAGTTTCCACTCAATGTTATATAGAAATATAGAGAAAGCAAGTTTCAGTGATAAAGAAGAAAACCACTGCAAATGCTGAAAATCTGAAACAAACGCCAAAAAAGCTGGAAATGTGCAGCAAATTAAGTCCAAATCTGTAAAAAAAAACAGGTTGACATTTCAGGTATGATTGAGATAACTAAATCACTAACCTGTCTTCTGTCTGCACAGATTCTGACTGACCTACAGATTGTAAACCTGCCTTTTGTCTTTGCAAATGCTGTTCTGACCTGCTGTGCATTTCCAATAATTTCTGTTTTTTGTTTCATTTGCACTTATAACAACAACAACTTGCATTTTTTATAGCGCCTTTAACGAAGGAAAAATCAGCAAAAGGCACTTCACACAATTTCAGTACTGGCTCAATCCCAGTATTGGTTTTTAAATGTATCACCTCTCCCACTCTCGCATCTCAGTCAGAAGGTCGTAGGTTCAAACCCCACTCCAGGCTTTGTGCACATAATCAGGGCTGGCACTTCACTTCAGTATTGTGGGGGTGCTGCACTGTCAAAGGTAGTGTCTTTTGGATGAAACACCAATCTGCTTGTTCAGAGTTCTCTGGTGTCCTGGCCAAATTCCTTCCTTATTGAAAACAGATTAACTTGTCATTTATTTCATTTGCTATTTGTGGGACCTTACTGTATGTAAATTACCTGCCATGTTTCCCTACGTAACAGTAACTACACTTTAAAAGTACTTCATTGTCTATGAAAAGCAGTTTAGGACATAAAAAGATTTTTAAAGAAAGCTACAGGTTACTGACAAACCATCCATGTGCTTGACATTACAATCTTGAGGCAAGATGGGCCACAGAGAGTTAGGAGGTCACAATCTCACTGTTGGTGTGGGAGGTTGTCAGGCATGATTATCAGGTCACCACCTTAGTTATAGAACTAGAACTGGAGTGGGGCTTGAATCCATAACCTTCTGACTCAGAGGCAAGAGTCCTAGCACTAAGCCAAAGCTGACACCTAACTGATAAAATAATTTACTATGTTAAATATAATTGGAGCACAGTTTGCAAGGGTCCACTGTTTACTGATAAATATCTTCAATAGTTTAAAAGAATTAGTGTTTATGGTCATTGGAATTTCTGACTGAAGAATTTTTGTATTGAGAAAAAAAACCTGACTCTTCCACTGACAATCTGATCTTGGTGCACTAAACTCAGTAAGCTCCCTGGTAATAAATAGTTGTGTAAGTTCATGTAACTCAGTTGGTAACTGCGCAATATGATACCGAGCCATAAAACCAGAAAGGTCCACATCCACAACTCTTCCAACGCCCTCTGTCACTTTAACTTTCCAGTTCCTCAGCCCTAACCATCTTCTTTTGACCATGGACGTCCAGTCCCCCGACACCTCCATCTCCCACCAGACAGCCTGCGGGCCCTCCACTTCTTCCTTGAACGGAGGCCCAACCAGTCCCCATCCACCACCCTCCTCCACCTGGCTGAACTTGTTCTTATGTTCAACAACTTCTCCTTTGACTCCACTCACTTTCTCCAAATAAAAGGTATTGTTATGGGAATCCGTATGGGTCCCAGCTAGCCTGCCTTTTTGTGGGATAAGTGGAACATTCTTTATTCCAGTCCTACTCAGGTCCCCTCCCTCACCTCTTTTTCCGGTACACTGATGACTGTATCGGTGCCGTTTCCTGCTCTCGCCCCGAACTGGAAAATTTCATCAACTTTGCTTCCAATTTGCACCCTTCCCTCGGCTTCACACGGTCCATCTCCGACTCTTCCCTTCCTCGACTTCTCTATCTCCATTTCTGGGGATAAGCTGTCAACCAATGTCTACTATAAGCCCACTGACTCCCACAGCTACCTTGTTACACTTCCTCCCACCCCACTTCCTATAAGGACTCTATTCCCTTCTCCCAGTTTCTCCGTCTCCGTCGTATCTGTTCTGACGATGCCACCTTCTGCACCAGTGCTTCCGATATATCTTCCTTTTTCCTCAACCGAGGATTCCCCTCCAATGTAGTTGACAGGGCCCTCAACCGTGTCCATCCTATTTCCTGCACTTCTGCCATCACTCCTTTCCCTCCCTCCCACAACCATGATAGGGTCCCCCATGTCCTCACCTTCCACCCCACCAGCCTCCACATTCAACGTATCATCCTCCGCCACCTCCAGCACGATCCCACCACCGAACACATCTTCCTCTCCCCTCCCCTTTCAGTATTCCAAAGGGACCGCTCCCACTGCAACACCCTGGTCCACTCTTCCATCACCCGCTCTCCTCCCCACGGGACCTTCCTGTGCGAGCGCAGGCGATGCAACACCTGCCCTTTCACCTCCTCCCTTCCCACCGTCCAGGGCCCCAAACACTCCTCCTAGGTGAAACAGTGATTTACTTGTACTTCTTTCAATTTAGTATTCTGTATTCGCTGCTTACTTTGCAGTCTCCTCTACATTGGGGAGACCAAATGCAGACTGGGTAATCGCTTTGCTGAGCACCTCCGCTCTGTCTGCAAGCGCGACCCTGACCTGCCGGTCACTTGCCATTTTAACACTCCCACTCTGACCTCTCTGTCCTCAGCCTCTTACACTGTTCTAATGAAGCTCAATGGAAGCTCGAGGAACAGCACCTCATCTTTCGATTAGGTACTTTACAACCTTCCAGATTCAACACTGATTTCAATAACCTCAGATCATAACCACTGCTCCCATTTTTTTGGACAGCAAGTGCTGGTAATGGGTCTGTTGTTGCCATGTACAGCTCCTCTAGACCCATCTTTTGTTTCTTTACTTGTCCCATTCCCACCCTCCTTGCCTTGCACCATCATCCCTTTTGTCATTTAATCAATCCTGCCAGCCACCCTATCAGAGACCTTTCCTTTTGTTCTTTCCTCCACTCCCCTTCCTCCCCCCTTTCCCTCGCTCTGTACTTAGAATCATAGAACCATAGAATGGTTCAGCACGGAAGGAGGCCATTCAGCCCACCAAGTCCATGCCGGCTCTCTGCAAGTGCAATCCAACTAGTCCCACTCCCCTGCCCTATACCCGTAGCCCTGCAAATTTTTTCCCTTCAAGTATTTATCCAGTTTCCTTTTGAAAGCCATGATTGAATCTGCCTCCATCACCCCCTTGGGCAGTGCATTCCAGATCCTAACCACTCGCTGTGTAAAAAAAGTTTCTCCTCATGTCACCTTTGGTTCTTTTGCCAATCACCATCTATGTCCTCAGGTTCTTGACCCTTCCACCAATGGGAACAGTTTCTCTCTATCTACTCTGTCTAGACCCTACATGATCTTGAATACCTCTATCAAATCTCCTCGCAACCTTCTCTGTTCCAAGGAGAACAACCTCAGCTTCTCCAGTCTATCCACGTAACTAAAGCCCCTCATCCCTGGAATCATTCTAGTAAATCTCTTCTGCACCCTCTCTAAGGCCTTCACATCCTTCCTAAAGTGCAGTGCCCAGAACTGGACACAATACTCCAGCTGTGGCCAAACCAGTGTTTTATAAAGGTTCAGCTTATCCTCTGTGCTTTTGTACTCTATGCCTCTATTTATAAAGCCCAGGATCCCGTATACTTTCTTAACCGCTTTCTCAACCTGCCCTGCCACCTTCAACGATTTGTGCACATATACCCCCAGATCTCTCTCTTCCTGTACCCCTTTTAGAATTGTGCCCTTTAGATTACATTGCCGCTCCTCGTTCTTCCTACCAAAATGTATCGCTTCACACTTTTCTGTGTAAAATTTAATCTGCCACATATCTGCCCATTCCACCAGCCTGTCTATATCCTCTTGAAGTCTATCACTATCCTCCTCACTGTTTACTACACTTTCAAGTTTTGTGTCATCTGCAAATTTTGAAATTGTGCCCTGCACACCCAAGTCCAACTCATCAAGATATATATCTAGGAAATCAATGGTCCCAGTACTGACCCCTAGGGAACACCATTGTACACCTCCCTTCAGTCCGAAAAACAACCGTTCACCACTACTCTCTGTTTCCTGTTACTTAGCCAATTTCGTATCCATGCTGCTACTGCCCCCTTTATTCCATGGGCCACAATCTTGATGACAAGCCTATTATGCGGCACTTTATCAAACGCCTTTTGAAAGTCCATATACACCACATCAACTGCATTGCCCTCATCGACCCGCTCTGTTACCTCATCAGAAAACTCGATCAAGTTTAGGTAAACCCAATTTGCCTTTAACAAATCCATGCTGGCTTTCCTTAATTAATTCACACGTGTCCAAGCGACAGTTAATTTTGTCCTGGATTATCGTTTCTAAAAGTTTCCCCACCACCGAGGTTAAACTGACTGGCCTGTAGTTGCTGGGTTTATCCTTACACCCTTTTTTGAACAAGGGTATAATATTTGAAATTCTCCAGTCCTCTGGCACCACCCCTGTATCTACAGATGTTTGGAAGATTATGGCCAGTACCTCCGCAATTTCCACCCTTACTTCCCTCAGCAATCTAGGATTCATCTCATCTGGACCAGGTGACTTATCTACTTTAAGTACAGCCAGCCTTTCCAGTACCTCCTCTTTACCAATTTTTAGTCCATCCAGTATCTCAACTACCTCCTCTTTTACTGTGACTTTGGCAGCATCTTCTTCCTTGGTAAAGGCAGATGCAAAGTACACATTCAGTACCTCGGCCATGCCCTCTGCCTCCATGAGTAGATCTACTTTTTGGTCCCTAATCGGTCCCACCCCTCCTCTTACGACCCGTTTACTGTTTACATTCCCGATAGTAGACTTCTGGATTCCCTTTTATGTTAGTTGCCAGTCTATTTTCATACTCTCTCTTTGCCCCTTTTATTTTCTTTTTCGCTTCCCCTCTGAACTTTCTATATTCAGCCTGGTTCTCACTTGTATCATCAACCTGACATCTATCATACGCCCCTTTTTTCTGCTTCATCTTACTCTCTATCTCTTTTGTCATCCAAGCAGCTCTGGTTTTAATTGCCCTAACTTTCTCCCTCTTGGGAATGTGCCTGAACCATCTCCTCCTTAAAGGCCGCCCATTGTTCAATTACAGTTTTGCCTGCCGATTTTTGATTCTAATTTACCCAGGCCAGATCCATTCTCATCCCACTGAAATTGACCCTTGAACCATAGAATAGAACCATAGACAAGATACAGCACAGAAGGGGGCCATTCGGCCCATCGTGTCCGCGCCGGCTCGAAGAACAACCAGGTGCCCATTCTAATCCCACCTTCCAGCACCCGGTCCGTAGCCCTGCAGCTTACAGCACTTTAGGTGCAGGTCCAGATACTTTTAGAAAGAGTTGAGGGTCCCTGCCTCTACCACCAATTCGGGCAGCGAATTCCATACACCCACCACCCTCTGGGTAATAAAGTTTTTCCTCATGTCCCCTCCAATCCTTCCGCCAATCAGATTAAATCTATGTCCTCTAGTTCTTGAACTCTCCGCTAGGGGAAACAGGTACTTCCTGTCTACTCTATCTGGACCGCTCATAATTTTGTACACCTCGATCAAGTCTCCCCTCAGCCTCCTCTGCTCCAAGGAAAACAACCCCAGCCTATCCAATCTCTCCTCGTAGCTGCAATTTTCAAGCCCTGGCAACTTTCTTGTAAATCTTCTCTGCACTCTCTCCAGAGCAATTACATCCTTCCTGTAATGTGGTGACCAGAACTGCGCACAATACTCCAGCTGTGGCCTTACCAGCGTTTTATACAGTTCCATCATTACATTCCTGCTTTTGTATTCTATACCTCGGCTAATAACGGAGAGCATTCCGTTTGCCTTCTTCACAACCTTATCTACCTGTACTGCCACCTTCAGGGACCCAGAGGGTGGTGGGTGTATGGAATCCGCTGCCCGAATTGGTGGTAGAGGCAGGGACCCTCAACTCTTTCAAAAAGTATCTGGACCTGCACCTAAAGTGCTGTAAGCTGCAGGGCTACGGACCGGGTGCTGGAAGGTGGGATTAGAATGGGCACCTGGTTGTTCTTCGAGCCGGCGCGGACACGATGGGCCGAATGGCCCCCTTCTGTGCTGTATCTTTTCTATGGTTCTATTCTATGGTTCAAGGGTCAAGAGTGCACATACACTCCAAGGTCTCTCACTTCCTCTACCCCTCTCAATATATTCCCGTTTACTGCGTATTCCCTTTTACTGTTTGCCCTCCCTAAGTGCATTACCTCACACTTCTCTGGGTTGAACTCCATTTGCCACTTTTCCGCCCACTCCACCAACCCATTGATATCTTCTTGAAGTCTACAGCTATCCTCTTCACTATCAACTACACGGCCAATTTTTGTGTTGTCTGCAAATTTGCCAATCATGCCTCCTACATTCGAGTCCAAATCATTAATATATACCACAAACAGCAAGGGACCCAACACTGAGCCCTGTGGCACACCACTGGAAATGGATTTCCATTCGCAAAGACATCCATCGACTTTTACCCTTTGTTTCCTGTTACTGAGCCAATTTTGGATCCAATTTGCCACATTTCCCTGTATCCCATGGGCTTTTACCTTTCTGACCAGTCTGCCATGTGGGACCTTGTCAAATGCCTTACTAAAATCCATGTAGACAACATCCACTGCACCACCCTCATCAATCCTCCTTGTCACTTCCTCAAAGAATTCAATCAGATTTGTAAGGCATGACCTTCCCTGAACAAATCCATGCTGACTATCCCTGATTAAACCATGCCTTTCCAAGTGACAGTTTATCCTATCTCTCAGTATTGATTCTATTCGTTTTCCCACCACTGAGGTAAGACTGACCGGCCTATAATTGTTCGGCCTTTCCCTCGTACCCTTTTTAAACAATGGTACTATGTTTCCAATCTTCCAGTCCTCCAGTACCTCCCCTGAATCTAGAGAGGATTGGAAAATGATCCTCAGAGCATCCGCTATTTCCTCCCTGGCTTCCTTCAATAGCCTGGGAAACAATCCATCCGGCCCTGGTGACTTATCAACTTTCAAGGATTCCAGTCCCTCTAGTACTTCCTCTCTCGTTATGTTTACCTTATCCAATATTTCACACCTCTCCTCTTTAACTACTACGTCCTGATCATCCCTTTCCTTTGTGAATACGGAGACAAAATATTAATTTAAAACCCTACCCACATCCTCTGCTTTTACACACAAGTTACCCTTATCATCCCTGATCTAGATAACCCGGGGACTCTAAATTTGGCAGTGCCACCCTTTTTCTTTGAGGGGACGTGTCTGCATTGTACCCGTAGAATGTCACTTTTTCGTGCCTCCCACTGGCTTGCCACTGATTTCTCCTCAAGTAGTTGTGTCTAGTCCACTTCTGCCAAATCACCTCTTAGTTCTGTAAAATTTGCCTTCCCCCAATTTAAAATGTTTATTCCTGATTTAACTCTGTCCTTTTCCATAATAATGCTAAAACTAACTGAATTGTGATCACTATCCCCAATATGGTCACCCACTGTCACTTCACCCACTTGCCCATCTTCATTCCCCAGGACTAAATCCCCTCTTGTTGGGCTTGTCACGTTCTGGCTAAAAAAGTTCTCCTGGACACCCATCAAGAATTTTGCACCCTCTGTGCCCCTCACACTGTTTGAATCCCAATTGATGTTCGGGTAGTTGAAGTCCCCTACTATTATTGCCCTCTTATTTTGCACTCAGAAATTTGCCGACATATTTGTTCTTCTATCTCCCTTTTACTATTCGAGGGTCTATAGTACACTCTGTGTAGTGTGACTGCCCCTTTTTTATTTCTTAGCTCAACCCATTTGGCCTTGATTGATGATCCATTTAGCATATCATCCCTTCTCACAACTGTAATTGATTCTTTAACCAATAATGCTACCCCCCCTCCTTTTTTATCACCCACTCTATCCTGCCTGAAAACTCTAATCCAGGGATATTGAGCTGCCAATTATCCCCCTCTTTAAGCCAGGTTTCCGTTATAGCAATGATATCATGCTGCGGTGTGTCTATCTGTGCCCTTAGCTCATCTGCTTTGTTTGTAATACTCCTTGCATTGCAGTATATACCCTTTAACCCCGTCAAATTCCTGTGCTGAACACTATTTAACCTTTGCTTCTTTTGCCTTTCTGAGTCACTAACTACGTCACTAACTGCTTTTCTACTTCCTGTTTCCTGGTCTGAATTTGTCCTATCTGCACCTGCCCTTTGGTTCCCATCCCCCTGCCATACAAGTTTAAACCCTCCCCAACAGAACGAGCAAATGTCCCCGCGAGGATATTGGTCCCGGTTCTGCTTGGGTGCAACCCGTCCAGCTTGTACAGGTCCCGCCTTTCCCAGAATCATCCCAATGCCTCAGGAATTTAAACCCCTCCCTCCTACACCATCTCTCAAGCCATGCATTCATCTGGTCTATTCTCCTATTTCTGCTCTCACTAGCAAGTGGCACTGGGAGTAATCCTGAGATTACTACCTTAGAGGTCCTGCTTTTTAATTTATTTCCTAACTCCCTATATTCTGCTTGCAGGACCTCATCCCTTTTTTTACCGATGTCGTTGGTACCGATATGGACCACGACCTCTGGCTGTTCACCCTCCCCCTTCAGGATGTCCTGCAGCCGCTCCGTGACATCCTTGACTCTAGCACCAGGGAGGCAACATACCATCCTGGAGTCACGTCTGCAGCCGCAGAAACGCCTATCTGTTCCCCTTACGATGGAATCCCCGATCACTATTGCTCTCCCATTCTTTTTCCTCCCCTCCTGTGCAGCTGAGTCACTCGTGGTGCCACGGTCTTGGCTCTTGCTGCATTTCCCTGATAAGCCATCTCCCCCAACAATATCCAAAACGGAATATCTGTTTGAGAGGGAGATGGCCCCAGGGGACTCCTGCTCTACCTGCCTAGTTCTTTTACTCTGCCTGGTGGTCACTCATTTCCTTTTTGCCTGCCTAATCTTTACCTGCGGTGTGACCACCTCACTGAATGTGCTATCCACGATAATCTCAGCATCGCGGATGCTCCACAGTGAATCCACCCGCAGCTCCAGCTCCGAAATGCGGTTAGCCAGTAGCTGCAGCTGCAGACCCTCCTCCAATTGAGCACTTTTACTTTAGAATGGTCCTTGTCCTTTTCCATAGCTAATCTAAACCACATGATACAATGATCGCTGTTCCCTAAATGTTCCCCCACTGACCCTTTCTCCACTTGGCCCACCTCATTTCCCAGAACCAAGTCCAGCAATGCCTCCTTCCTCGTTGGGCCAGAAACGTACTGGTCAAGAAAGTTCTCCTGAACACACTTCAGAAGTTCCTCCCCCTCTTTGCCCCTTATATTATTGTTCTCTCAGTCTATATTAGGATAGTTGAAGTCCCCAGTTATCACTACTCTATAGCTTTTGCACCTCTCTAATTTCTCTGCAAATATGTTCCTCTACATCCTTCCCACTAGTCGGTGGCCTATAGAAACTTGCTTAAAAACTGTTTAATCTTCAACTTCTTCTAGTTCTGATGAAGGGTCATCGGTCTGAAACGTTAACTCCGATTGTTTCTCCACAGATGTTGCCTGACTTGCTGGGTATTTCCAGCATTTTCTGTTTTTATTTCAGAAAGGTCATAGGTTGGATCCCCAGTCTATTCTTCCAAGTTTCCTTCCATGCCCCTGGGCTAGGGAGGGTCAAAAATCATTGAGAATCCTACTGGTGATCATTATCCAATGACTCTTCCCTTAAATTGTGGATGTAGTCTTAGAATTCGGGTAAATGCAAATCCTAAAGGGAAACAACTTCATGCAGGTAAAGGGTTGTGAGAATGCGGAATATACTTCCTCAGAAGGACATAGCTGCAAAGTCAATTGGGGTGCTTGAAAGGGGGATGAATAATTATTTAGGAAGTAAGGGTATTAAGGGATATGGAGAAAACATGGGGAAATGGGATTAAAAAGTAGAGCCGGCATAGATAACAAAAATAATGGCGAAGGCTCAAAGAGCTGAATCTTCCTACGTGAGATGGTAACAGGATCAATCCCAACCCCCCGCCATTATCAAGTAACGTGCAGATCCTGACTAATGTGCTCACATACATTGTGCAAGGCAGAAGGGCTCTTAAACTCGCTATTGATACCATTATCAAGTTAGGATGAAGTCATCAACCAGAATCTAAAGCTTGTCAATTTGCACATGAATCGAGCGGCCTTGAAGGGCACTGTCTTCAGTGTCTGGCAAAGTCTGTTTCACTTCTCTACAAACACAAAATGTAATGATGTAAACACTTCTGGTATTCTGAGGGACAGGATAAACCGTCACTTAGAAAGGCACAGATTAATCAACGACAGTCAGCATGGATTTGTTAAGAGAAGGTCGTGTCTGACTAACTTGATTGAATTTTTTGAGGAGGTAACAAGGAGTGTCGATGAGGGTAGTGCATTTGATGTAGTCTACATGGATTTTAGCAAGGCTTTTGACAGGTCCCACATGGCAGACTGGTCAAAAAAGTACAAGCCCATGGGATCCAAGGGAGAGTGGCTAGTTGGATCCAAAATTGGCTCAGTGGCAGGAAGCAAAGGGTAATGATTGACGGGTGTTTTTGTGACTGGAAGGCTGTTTCCAGTGGGGTTCCGCAGGGCTCAGTACGAGGTCCCTTGCTTTTTGTGATATATATTAATGATCTGGACTTAAATGTGGGGGGAATGATTAAGAAATTTGCAGATGATACAAAAATTGGCCGTGTGGTTGATAGTGAGGAGGAAAGCTGTAGACTGCAGGAAGATGTAAATGGACTGGTCAGGTGGGCAGAAAAGTGGCAAATGGAATTCAATCCAGAGAAGTGTGAGGTAATGCATTTGGGGAGGGCAAACAAGGCAAGGGAATACACAATAAATGGGTGGATACTGAGAGGTGTAGAGGAAGTGAGGGACCTTGGAGTGCATGTCCACAGATCCCTGAAGGTAGCAGGACAGGTAGATAAGGTGGTTAAGAAGGCATATGGAATACTTTCCTTTATTAGCCGAGGCATAGAATATAAGAGCAGGGAGGTTATGCTGGAACTGTATAAAACATTGGTTAGGTCACAGCTTGAGTACTCTGTACAGTTCTGGTCACCACATTACAGGAAGGATATAATTGCACTAGAGAGGGTACAGAGGAGATTTACAAGGATGTTGCCAGCACTGGAGAATTTTAGCTATGAGGAAAGATTGGATAGGCTGGGGTTGTTTTCTTTGGAACAGAGGAGGCTGAGGGGTGATTTAATTGAGGTGTACAGAATTATGAGGGACCTAGATAGAGTGGATAGGGAGGACCTATTTCCCTTAGCAGAGAGGTCAATAACCAGAGGGCATAGATTTAAGGTGATTGATAGAGGGATTAGAGGGGAGCTGAGGAAAATGTTTTTCACCCAGAGGGTGGTGGGGTCTGGAACTCACTGCCTGAGAGGGTGGTAGAGGCAGAAACCCTCAACTCATTAAAAATTACCTGGATGTGCACCTGAAATGCCGTAACCTACAGGGCTACAGACCAAGTGCTGGAAAGTGGGATTAGGCTGGGTGGCTCATTTTCGGCCGGTGTGGACATGATGGGCCGAATGGCCTCCTTCTGTGCTGTAAATTTTCTATGATTCTTCTACCATGAGCATTGCACATCGCTCCTCTGAGTTCTTCGCTTTCCTCACTCCCTAAATAAGAAAGCTTTGCCAAGCATTTTATCATGAAAACAATGACCCTTTAATTTTATAGCACAGAAGCAGTCAGGGGACTTCAGAAATATGTTTTTATATTTTCACACATATGTTTCAGCTCCCGAGACTGGAACTATTTTCCCACCAATTCCTCACAACAGAAGTCCAACATTTCCTCCCTCCCCCAGCTTTTCTGTAGCTGTAGATAAGGATAAATGTAACTAGTTCAGTGGTGAGTCACTCACAACTGGCAGGAGATTTTAGTTTTTGATCCATTTTAAATACTTGAGCTTTTCAAACTTTCCGTTGAGGTTGTGTGGAAATAAAACCACTGCCTGATTGATATGGTCCCTTATCACACTCTCAGGGCATGTCGAAACGCATCACATCCAGTGAATTCACTTTTGAATTACAATCACTGTTGTTATGTTGGTAAATGTGGCAACCAATTTGCGCACAGAAAGATCCCACACCAACAGCGATGATGTAAATGACAAGTTAATTTGGGTTTGATGTTATTCGGTGAGGGAAGAATGTTGGCTTTGCTCTTCTTTGAATAGTGCCGTGGAATATTTTTACATCCACTTGAGCGAACAGAACAGGGCTCCACAGCCTCAGTCTAACATCAAACAAGGGTCAGTCATGTGACATGATAAATGTCTCCATAAGTCAGGCTGACCGCATAACTCAGAGTGGAATTATATATTCTATTTATAGCACCAGAGGTAAGTTGTCAACTGAAAATCAAGTTAATTTCAGGTACATCTTTCAAATGTAAGACAATCAACTGAAATTTGTTTCTTGTTGTTGTCATTGTGAGAATAATACTGTGGAAAATTACTTTTATTTGTATTGGTATTTTTCAACACAAGTATGACAAGATTTATCTCTGAGTTTACAAAGCAACAACTTTTTATTACAAAAATTGTCCATTGATACGCACAACACTGACAACATGTACCAGAGAAGTCAAAACAGGAAATGCTGGAAATACGCAGCAGGTGATCAGCATCTAAGAATGAAAAGGTCGGGATAACGTTTAAGTTTGAGACCCATCATCAGAACTTGTTAGAGGTCTTAACCGAAGGGTCTTGACCTGAAACATTGCCCCATCTTTCACTTTTTCCAAAGCCGGGGAGCTGCTGGACATTTCCAGCATTTTCTGTTTTTACTTCAGATTTCTGGTGTTAACAGTTTCTCTTTAAACTTGATCACTGGCTCCCATAAAAGAACACTGGGCAGATTTTATGGATTAGCACCCCCGTTGCAAAGGTTCGCATGCTGGGAACGCTAATTGGAATATTGAACAGGGAGATAAAGAAGCTCATTTCCACAGCCCACCTGATTCTGAGTGGACACAGGTCCCATCTGCAATGGATAAGGAAATTGGACAGGCTGCAAACCATGGCCGAGTATTTCGGTTAGTGCTCCAATGTATTCTGTTTTCAATTACACATATCAGGCTCAGTGCTGTCAAACCCTTTTTTCTTAAATTAAGCTTAACTAGCGAATAACTTCAATTAAAAAGGGCTAACCAGGGTTTCCCAATGACCCAGTGAGTTTATTGAGTGAGTAGTTGAACCATACAGGTCAAGTGTTGAGTTAGCTGATCACTCCCTGGGCAATACAATTGACCTCTGCTCCTTTAGATTGGGTAAGGGAGAATCACCATGGGATTTTGTATCTTGCTGCTCGTCAGTAACCCCCTGCCCAATGGTTGGGTGACAGGATTGCACTCGCTGTGAGACACCCAATCAAGCAGCCTGCCGACACTCACTGTCAACCCTCACATGCGGATAATGGGCACTTGCGTGAGATACCAGAGGGTGCCAGGTGCCTGTGGAACAATACCCCAGCGAGGAGTCAACACCTTCAGGACAGGACGGGACAGGACAGGACGGGACGGGACGGGAGGGGACGGGACGGGAGGGGACGGGACGGGAGGGGACGGGACGGGAGGGGACGGGACGGGAGGGGACGGGACGGGAGGGGAGGGGAGGGGAGGGGAGGGGAGGGGAGGGGAGGGGAGGGGAGGGGAGACAACCGACGAGAAGGAGATTTTGTTGTGAGTGCCAATCTAACTGAAATGGATTTCATTCAGTTCAGGCAGAAGATGGCCGTGCGTTCACACTGCTGTTGAGTTTCATAAGTCCCTTTTACACTGGATTCCTGGAGACTGGTGTCCATGAGTGAACTCCCTCAGCTGAATCATAGCCCCAATAAAACTCTGGAGTGGGGGGTTCCTAATTTCTTGCCATAACTTCATCAGGAGATCAGAGGACCCCACGGAGAAACTGAGGCCCCATCTGCCTGCTCAGGTGGATGTTGAAGATTCCGTGGCACTATTTGAAGACGAGCAGGAAGTCCTCTAGGTCTCCGAGTCAATGTTCCTCCCTAAACCACATTACAACAGAGACTACACTTCCAAAGTACTTCATTGATTGTGGAGCGCTTTGGGACATCCTGAGGCTGTGAAAGGGGCTATATAAATCCAAATCTTTCCTTTTTTCTTCGTTTTCCATTTGTTCAGAGTGTATATGTGGTATATAAATATCGTGCTATTTAAAAGCCATTCCACCAAATCCTCCTGATACTCAGTCAGTGAGCCACACAGATTGGAAATGCTTGCTCCTCCAGGGTGTACTGAGTCCGTTGATCTGAGCTGGGTTGTGGGCAATCCAATGGGCTCCATTAGTACCTGGATCACAGAAGAGAAAATGAGTCAAAGTTCCTGCTCTTGATCACTACACAGCAACCCTACTGGAAAGGGCCTTGTGTGCAGAAGTTGGCTTAGGACAGGGAGAGGCTCACTGGCCATTCCCCCTTGATAGAATAGACTTAATAAAGGTGAAAACCTGAATGATGGCCTCTCAAAAAAAGGTACAGGCGGTTGATCGCCACGTGTGCGGTACAGGACCCCAGCAAGGAGTCTATAGCTTTGGTGGGAGGAGGGAGGGAGAGGAGGTGGGAGAGGGGGGAGGGGAGGGGAGGGGAGGTGGGAGTGGGGGAAAAAAAAAGAAAGAAAGACTTGCAAATTAAATAGCACCTTTCACAACCTTGGGACATCCCAAAGAGCTTTACAGCCAATGAAGTATTTTTGAAGTGTAGTCACTTTTGTAATGTAGAAAACGCAGCAGCCAATTTGTGCACAGCAAGATCCCACAAACAGCAATGAGATAATGACCAGATAAAAACAGAAAATGTTGGAGAAGCTGAGCAAGTCAGGCAGCATCTGTGGCAAAAGAAACAGAATTAACGTTTCAGGCCGAAGACCTTTCATCAGAACAGTTCTGACTTGCTGAGCTTCTCCAGCATTTTCTGTTTTTATTTCAGATTTCCAGCATCTGCAGTATTTTGCTTTTGATTTAATGACCAGATAATCTGTTTTAGTGATATTGGTTGAGGGATAAATACTGACCAGGACACCAGGGAGAACTCCCCTGCTTTTCTTCAAAATAGTCCCATGGGATCTTTCATATCCACCTGATAAGGTAGACAGGGCCTCAATTTAACATCTCAGCCAAAAGGCAGCACCTCCAACTGTGCAGCACTCCCTCAATGCTGTACTGGAGTATCAGCTTGGATTATGTGCTCAAAGTGGGACTTGAATCCATGACCCTCTAACTCAGAAGTAAGAATGCTATCACTGAGCCACAGCTGACACTTGTTATTGTGGCTCAGTTGGTTGTCATCTCTTCGCAAGATAAAATGCCCAATCAAAGATTGTGAGCTGCTTCCTCCTGACCTCGGCTTAAATGAATGTCGTTGACCAGTGACCCTGGCCACTGGCTACAGGAGCCTACAGCTGACGATGATTATAAAACAGGTTATGGCTCGGTGGAGTCTGGAGTAATTGACATTAAATTACATCTCTAACTGCTGCCACACACCTGCAGCCTGGTTGGAAGGCAATTAAAAAGATCACAAGATAATTACAGGTGAGGGTGGCCGTTCAGTCCGTATTGTTCATCCGTCCAGGCAGAGGCTCTTTGCAGCAGCCAATCATTTGCTAAATGATCCAAGGGTTTCATCTGCACTGCTCCATCTGGGCGTCCAGTCCAGTTAATAACTCCTTGTGTGAAGAAAAACTTCCTGATCAGTCCTAAATTTGCCAATAACTAGTTTGAACCTCTTGTCCTACTCTTGCAATTTGACTTAAAGTCCTTTCCCATTCCCTCTATAAGATCAGCTCTCAACAGCAAGAGCTGCCTTTTGGATTAAACAACAAACCAAAACCCTATCTGCTTGTTGAGGTGAATGTAAAAGATGTGAAGAAGGGCAGGGAATTTCCAGAGAATGGTCAACATTCCTCCCCCAACCTCCACCACCAAAACACATTAACTGTTCATTGATCTGATTCTGTAACTTTTACTCTGTGCAATTCGGCTCTCGTTTGCCTACAGAACAACCGTGCTGCTTGTCACAAATAACTCTTGGATGTGAGGCACTTTAAAACATCCCAAGATCCCTCCATTGTCTCTGATTTGTCGCACTGCTTGCCTGACATCCAGTACTGGATGAGCAAAAATTTCCTCCAACTAAATATTGGGAAGTCTGAAGCCATTGTCTTTGGTCCCTGCCACAAGCCCATTCTCTCTCTCTGGCCATTGTCTGAGGCTGAACCAGACCGTTCACAACCTTGGCGTCCTATTTGACCCTGAGATGAGCTTCCAACCACATATCTACTCCATCACCAAGACCACCTACTTCCACCTCCATCACATCGCCCATCTCCGCCCCTGCCTCAGCTCATCTGCTGCTGAAACCCTCATCCACGCCTTTGTTAGCTCCAGACTTGATTATTCCAATGCTCCCCTGACCGGCCTCCCATCTTCCACCCTCGATAAATTTGGCTCATCCAAAATTCTGCTGCCCAGATCCAAGTCCCATTTACCCATCACCCCTGCGCTCGCTGACCTACATTGGCTCCCAGTCCGGGAACGCTTTGATTTTAAAATTCTCATCCTTGTTTTCAAATCCCTCCATGACTTCGCCCCCTCCCTATCTCTGTAACCTCCTCCAGCCCTACAACCCTCCAAGATCTCTGCGCTCCTCCAATTCTTGCCTCTTGCACATCTCCAATTTTAATCATTCCACCATTGGTGGCCGTGCCTTCAGCTGCCTAGGCCCTAAGCTCTGGAATTCCCTCCCTAAACTTCTCTACCTCTCTCTCCTCCTTTAAGACACTCCTCAAAACTTACCTCTTTGACCAAGCTTTTGGTCACCTGTCCTAATATCTCTTTATGTGGCTCGATGTCAAATTTTGTTTGAAATCACTCCTGTGAAGCTCCTTGGGATGTTTTACTATGTTATAGGCGCTATATAAATGCAAATTGTTGTGTTGTGGTGGTGAGGCACAGTATAAATGTAAATATGAATATAAGGATCTTCCATCCTCCTGTAACAGCATATTCAAGAACATTCACTGCCAGGGAAGATCTAGGTCAAGATAGTGTTGCTGGGATTCATCATTGAGCTGTGAGAAATAATTCACTCGTGTATAAATACAGGAGAGTGGCTCGCAGTCAGTTACAAGACAGAATTTTATTTCAGATTATCAGCATTTGCAATTTTTAATTTATAGAAATTTTGTGAAGAACTCATAAATAGTGCTTTCAGCTGATAGCCAAACAATTGTTATTCTTTATTTAATAAAGCTTTGTTTTCATAATTTTTGTTTTCAATGTTTAGTGAAAATAACAAAGGTTGCTTCCTGCCTTGCGTATGATATTAAAACTTTAATACAGTTTATTACGCACACTAGGAACATGGGAACAGGAGGAGGCCATTCAGCCCCTTGAGCCCGTTCCGCCATTCAATGAGATCATGGCTGATCATACTATATGCTTTGAAAAGGTATTGTTTTCCCCCTTTAAATTCAAGATAATCCTTTGTAGAAACGGTAGAGTTTTTATTCTTGCTAGTAAGGAAATGCCATGGTGTTGCTCATGTCAGTTGATGAATATAAGTTTTTTATATATAAAATGGCATTGGAGTTAGGAGAGATTCAGAAACTTTCTCCAGAGCCATCTAATGTCGATAGCCATGAACTACATGGTGATCGTTGACATGGCAATTTACCCAACTCTGACCATCTCTCGATGACCGTGTGTGCGTTCCAGAAAACCCTCCTCATCAATGTAGATTGATCCCAGCAATGCTCTTCCCAAGAGTCACAAGCCTCCAATAGTTCACACGTGTATTGTCCCTGGATGGTCCACATAATGCATTTTGCACATATCACAAGCTGTCCATTTGACCCTCCCATCTCTCTCTGCGCTGATCCCTTCTAAATGTAACTTAAAACGACCTCTTATCTGACCTGTCCAGACATTATAAGCCTGAGTTCCCTCTCATCATCAAACTCCATAAAACAACAAAACTCCATTACTCATTGTAGGAGAATTTTCAGACACCGATTGGAATTCAGCAAACTGTTTCCCTTCGCCCCGCCCCCTACACCTGTCACACAGCTGTTTAATCACCAATTAACACCTGGTTGCTGTGTCTGAATTAGTGCCGAGCAACCATTTATTTTCGAACTAATGCAGACATGTTGGCCACAATTTTATCTCCGAAGTCCGGGTGCGTTGGGGGCCGGGGGCAAACAAAATCGGGATGTTGCCAGGGCTGGAGAATTTTAGCTATGAGGAAAGATTGGATAGGCTGGGGTTGTTTTCTTTGGAACAGAGGAAGCTGAGGGGAGATTAAATTGAGGTGTATAAAATTATGAGGGATTAGATAGAGTGGATAGGGAGGACCTATTTCCCTTAGCAGAGAGGGCAGTGACCAGGGGGCATAGATTTAAAATAATTGGTAGAAGGATTAGAGCGGAGCTGAGGTACGTGCGGGAATGTCTGAGGTATTGGCATGTGTAAGTGCGGGAAAGTCTGCAGGGGGTTTCCCTTGTCTCCGAGGAACCAGCCCTTAAGTCTGTTTGGTGCGTGGAAGAGGGCCGGGATACTGGATTCCCGCAGAATGAAGGAATCATGGCAGCTGCCAGGGAATCTGGCGCACAAGTGAAGAAATCTTTTCCTGTGGTCTTTTAAAGGATGGCCCCAGGGTTCAGCATCTGCATCCAGCTGAGCAGAGCCTGGAGAGGAGTGTGCCCACTGATGCAGACTCTCCACAGCTGCCCCTGCCACCAGTGTCTGCTCGTGCTCCCTTGTGTGTGGTGACTCACCAGGTGCCAACCCAACTAACTGACGACTCAGACCCACCGAGGTGTGAGTATCTGCGCTGGTGGATGGCTCGCTCAGATGTGACGGTGCCCCCTCAGAGGCCGGGAGCCCCTCTGAGGAATCACCCTCGGCCGTCACTGTGGTCGCTGAAGGGCCTGTAAGAGAACAGAAGGCAATATTAAGCATCTTCACAGATGTGTCATGTTGCGATGAGCATACTGAGGTGTTCAACATGCCAAACATTGTTAACATCAATTCATGTTGTGTGTAATGAATGTTAAAGTTGTATCACCAGATGTTTGTGGGGTGCCAGTCTCAGGGTCCCCGATGGACAGGCCCTCGAGTACACGGTTGATCTGCAGGGTCTCCTCTCCGCTGCTGTGAGGACCACTATTTGTTTCTGGCCCCCCTCCGGTCCTCGCCCTCTCCCGTGCATTTTGCACTCTCTTCACCTACAAGGAGAGAAAGTACAGACGTGTGAGTGAGTGATGGTGAAGTGGTCAGCCAATGAATGCATTGCTTTGGGAGAGGCTGACCATGAAAGAGGTGCATCAGAGGGTGAGAATCAGACAGAGACATCACATTGGATGAGGATTGGGGTCAGTGGTAGTGGTGGGTTGACTAATGGAGAGGTGAGGAAGTGCTAAGGAGGTGAAGGTAAGTTGAGGATGAGCCTTAAGTGGGTGTGAGGGATGATGTGATGGAGTAGTCTTGGCCGTGCAGAATGAGTTGGGGGATGGGGGTGATGTGCACCATGGAATGCAGGAGAATCAGTAAGTGTACTCACTTTTGTTGACCGAGTTAGGTCATTGAAGTCCTTCCTGCACTGGACTCAGGTGCGGGAGATGTTGCTCCTGCTGGTGACCTCCTCTGCCACCTCGAGCCGGGCCTTCTTGGTGGCAGAGACAGGGCGCTTCCTCTTGTCCTCTGGGTACAATATTTCCCTCCTCCTCCTCACCCCGGCCTGCAGCACCTCAAGTGAGGCCTCACTAAATCTTGGGGCTGGCTTTCCCCTCCATTCTGCCAAGTTCTTCCTTTGTGCAGCAAAAACCATTCTTGCACTGGCCCTTTAAATACAGACACTCCATATGACAGCAGATCATGCAGGCGCGCAGTCCGCCCGCTGGGCAGCTTTCAGACAGCAAACCTGGAACCAACGTTAAGGGCCATCAATTCTGTCTCAATCACGGGGGAATGTTGGGTTTATTTTTCGGGTTTCCCGTGCGCCCATTGACCCCCCCCCCGGTATTTTAAAATCATGTCCGTTAACTTCCAACAGCAATAAAATGCAAGCATTCAGTGATCGATCTTTCAGCAATGTACTTACGTTATATCTGCACTGACCTCCCTCTAGAACCAAAATTCACTTAATCGCTCACTTGCTGTCTCACCGTCTCTGCTGGGTCTCTTGACTGCAGGTCATCCGTCTCAACACTCAAAACCAATACAAGAAAAGCATCACAGGTGTCTTTATGGGTTTTTCTATCATCAGTAAAAGTATCAGCTTGGCTCAGTCAGAAATGGGGATGTTCGCTGATGATTGCACAGTGTTCAGTTCCATTCGCAACCCCTCAGATAATGAAGCAGTCCGAGCCCGCATGCAGCAAGACCTGGACAACATCCAGGCTTGGGCTCATAAGTGGCAAGTAACATTTGCGCCAGACAAGTGCCAGGCAATGACCATCTCCAACAAGAGAGAGTCTAACTACCTCCCCATGACATTCAACGGCATTACCATCACCGAATCCCCCACCATCAACATCCTGGGGGTCAACATTGACCAGAAACTTAACTGGGCCATCCACATAAATACTGTGGCTATGAGAGCAGGTCAGAGGCTGGGTATTCTGCGGTGAGTGACTCACCTCCTGAATCCCCAAAGCCTTTCCACCATCTACAAGGCACATGACAGGAGTGTGATGGAATACTCTCCACTTGCGTGGATGAGTGCAGCTCCAACAACACTCAAGAAGCTCGACACCATCCAGGACAAAGCAGCCCACTTGATTGGCACCCCATCCACCACCCTAAACATTCACTCCCTTCACCACCGGCGCACAGTGGCTGCAGTGTGCACCATCCACAGGATGCACTGCAGCAACTCACCAAGGCTTCTTCGACAGCACCTCCCAAACCCGCGACCTCTACCACCTAGAAGGACAAGGGCAGCAGGCACATGGGAACAACACCACCTGCACGTTCCCCTCCAAGTCACACACCATCCCGACTTGGAAATATATCGCCGTTCCTTCATCGTCGCTGGGTCAAAATCCTGGAACTCCCTTCCTAACAGCACTGTGGGAGAACCGTCACCACACGGACTGCAGCGGTTCAAGGCAGCGGCTCACCACCACCTTCTCAAGGGCAATTAGGGATGGGCAATAAATGCCGGCCTCGCCAGTGACGCCCACATCCCATGAACAAATGTTTTAAAAAGCTAGTAGTCTGGCAGCAGGAAGTCAGAGGGTGGGTGGATTTGAGTGTGGGGAACCCAGAGGTGAATGTGTTTAAATCTGTGATTGTATCTCGATTGCAGGCAATCATTTTTGCTTCTGGGTTTCGCGTCTCCCAGCTGTGCAGCAGGCTTACTGCGTACCTGAATGATACGATTTAAAGCCCACTATTTAAAGGGCCTGTCCAAGAATGGATTTTGAAGGAGAAAGGAGAAATGGAGTCCAGGAAAGCAAAGACTGCCCCTAGATTTAATGATGCCTCCCTGGATGTACTGCTGGCTGCAGTGAGAGCCAGGGGGGAGGTAATGTTTCCAATGGATGGCAGGAAGAAACCTGGATCTTTAACCGAAGATGCTTGGCTGGAGGTTACAGAAGAGGTGAGCACCAGGACCACAGTGCCCAGGTCTTGGGTTCAGTGCAGGAAGCATTTTAATGACCTAATCAGGTCAGAAAAAGTGAGTGCATTTGCTGATTCACCCACATCCTGTGTTGTTCAACCCCCCCCTTCCCCGATCACTCGGTGTTGGCACGTCTATCGCATCACATAACTCCTCACACCCACTTAACATTCAGCAGCAGCAACCATCCTTCACTTTCTATGTAGGACCATAGAAAAGATACAGCACAGAAGGGGGCCATTCGGCCCATCATGTCCGCGCCGGCTCAAAGAACATCCAGGTGCCCATTCTAATCCCACCTTCCAGCACCCGGTCTGTAGCCCTGCAGCTTACAGCACTTTAGGTGCAGGTCCAGGTACTTTTTAAAGGAGTTGAGGGTCCCTGCCTCTATCACCAATTCGGGCAGTGAATTCCATACACCCACCACACTCTGGGTAAAAAAGTTTTTCCTCATGTCCCCTCTAATCCTTCCGCCAATCAGCTTAAATCTGTGTCCTCTACTTCTTGAACTCTCCACTAGGGGAAACAGGTACTTCCTGTCTACTCTATCTGGACCGCTCATAATTTTGTACACCTCAATCAAGTCTCCCCTCAGCCTCCTCTGCTCCAAGGAAAACAACCCCAGTCTATCCAATCTCTCCTCATAGCTGCAATTTTCAAGCCCTGGCAACATTCTTGTAAATCTTCTCTGCACTCTCTCCACAGCAATTACATCCTTCCTGTAATGTGGTGACCAGAACTGTGCACAATACTCCAGCTGTGGCCTTACCAGCGTTTTATACAGTTCCATCATTACATCCCTGCTTTTGTATTCTATACCTCGGCTAATAACGGAGAGCATTCCGTTTGCCTTCTTCACAACCTTATCTACCTGTACTGCCACCTTCAGGGACCTGTGCACATGCACTCCAAGGTCTCTCACTTCCTCTACCCCTCTCAATATATTCCTGTTTACTGCGTATTCCCTTTTACTGTTTGCCCTCCCTAAGTGCATTACCTCACACTTCTCAGGGTTGAACTCCATTTGCCACTTTTCCGCCCACTTCTCCAACCCATTGATATCTTCTTGGAGTCTGCAGCTATCCTCTTCACTATCAACTACACGGCCAATTTTTGTGTTGTCTGCAAATTTGCCAATCATGCCCCCTACATTCGAGTCCAAATCATTAATATATACCACAAACAGCAAGGGACCCAACACACAGCCCTGTGGCACACCACTGGAAATGGATTTCCATTCGCAAAGACATCCATCGACTTTTACCCTTTGTTTCCTGTTACTGAGACAATTTTGGATCCAATTCGCCACATTTCCCTGTATCCCATGGGCTTTTACCTTTCTGACCAGTCTGCCATGTGGGACCTTGTCAAATGCCTTACTAAAATCCATGTAGACAACATCCACTGCACTACCCTCATCAATCCTCCTAGTCACTTCCTCAAAGAATTCAATCAGATTTGTAAGGCATGACCTTCCCTGAACAAATCCATGCTGACTATCCCTGATTAAACCATGCCTTTCCAAGTGACAGTTTATCCTACCTCTCAGTATTGATTCTAATAGTTTGCCCACCACCGAGGTAAGACTGACCGGCCTATAATTGTTCGGCCTTTCCCTCGTACCCTTTTTAAACAATGGTACTATGTTTGCAGTCTTCCAGTCCTCCGGTACCTCCCCTGTATCTCGTGAGGATTGGAAAATGATCCTCAGAGCATCCGCTATTTCCTCCCTGGCTTCCTTCAATAGCCCAGGAAACAATCCATCCGGCCCTGGTGACTTATCAACTGTCAAGGATTCCAGTCCCTCTAGTACTTCCTCTCTCGTTATGTTTACCTTATCCAATATTTCACACCTCTCCTCTTTAACTACTTCGTCCGGATCATCCATTTCCTTTGTGAATACGGAGACAAAATATTAATTTAAAACCCTACCCACATCCTCTGCTTCTACACACAAGTTACCCTTATCATCCCTGATAGGTCCCACCTTTTCCTTAGCTATCCTCTTGTTCTTAATGTACTGATAAAACATCTTTGGGTTTTCTTTAATCTTACTAGCTAATATTTTTTCATGCCCTCGCTTTGCTTTCCTTATTTCCTTTTTTACGTGATCCCTGTACTTTCTATACTCCTCTAGGCTTTCTGCAGTGTTTAGTATGTACTTTCTCAACTGCCCATTTACGCACTCACCACTGCCACTCGCCCCAATCCAACTCGCAGATGGCTGGTGACAGAACTATAACATATTCCACACACATGATCAATTGATTTTATCAGTGATGTAATTGTGCCAGACCTGGTCATGGGAAAGATTGTCACTTTTGTGATGAATCTTTAATATTGTTTCCGGTCGTCTCCCAGGGCCTTCATACCTTGATGAGGAATCAGCAGAAATGGAGGAAGGCTCATTCCTTCTGAGGGTCACAGGACATGCAGCCGCGCACCAGCGCTGGTACTCACACTCCGGTGTTAGGCAGGTGATTGTCACCTGGTGATTCACCACTCACAAGTGAGCATGAGCAGACACTGGTGGCAGGGGCAGCTGTGGAGAGTCCGCATCGGTGGGGGGCACTCCTCTCCAAGCTCTGCTCAGCTGGATACAGATGCTGAACCCTGGGGGCCATCACTGAGGAGGAGAATGATCGAGGTGCAGCAGCAGCTTGTGAGGGAGTGGAAAACATGCTGTGCACATTCTCTATAATAGCGGAAAGGATGGAGGAGTCCAACTCATGCTCATGGATTGGTGGCGCAGGTGCCTGCGATGGAGAGTGGCAGCCTCTATTGAGCTTCAAGCACGGCTCACAAATGAGTCCAGTCAGGCCACGACAACGGCCGTGCAGACTCTGCCACCTTAAACAAACAGACAGGTACGTTAGCCATGGCCTCACAATGTGGCACATCTTTTCACCAACCTGCTGGCCTGCAGGGATGTGGGAGTGATGTTGCACTGGCCCGGGGAGAGGGATGATGGCGAAAGGGGATATGGAAGTGGGGACTCTACTCAAAGTGCTCCCATGCCTCAACCGTCGCCCCCAGTACCCGCAATGCTGCCTCCTCTCCCGATGGCCGAGTCTGCCCCTGCACAGGTGCAGGTGGACCAGTTTTTGGCAGGGCCCTCACAGGCTCCAAAACCCAAAGGGCATCGGCCGAGAGCATCTCAGCAGTCAGGGCAGGGATCTGAGCAACCCGCCACTACCTCTGCTGAAGGGGATGCAACATGTAGAAGCAGTAGAAAGAGAAAGGCTAAGCAAAAAGGAAAATACAGCAGATGCTAGAAATCTGAAACAAATTAACAGATTTACTTGTCAATCATCTCATTTCTGTCTGTGGGCTCTGCTGTTTGCAAAGTGGCTGCCACATCTGCCTACGTAACAGTAAGTGCACTTGAAAAGTAACTCACTGGTTGTGAAGTGGTTTGAGATGCCCTGAGGATGTAATAAATTCTTTATTGACATTTATTATTATTTACTTGTACATCTTCATGGCATCTCTCATGGATTTGTATCGCTTGAGAATACTGTTAAAACTATCAAGTAAATTAAACCAGCAACAAAAAAACAATTAGGAACCCAGTCTCCAGATGTGGTCTGACCAGAGCTCTGTCCAGCTGTAACATCATTTCCACCTCTTTGTATTCCAGCCCTCTTGAGATAAAGGCCAACATTCCATTAGCCTTTTAAATTATTGTTTGTATCTGTTCACTAGCTTTTAGTGATTTCTGTACTTCGCCCCTAAATCTCTGCTCATTCACAGAGTTCCCAGCTTCACACCATTTAGAAAATACTCTGATTTATCTTTCTCAGATCCAAAGTGGATGATCTCACACTTTCCCACATTGAACTCCATCTGCCACAATTTTGCCCAATCACTGAATCCATCAATGTCCCTTTCAACTTTCTGCTCCCATCTACACTACTTACTGTGCCTCTGCCAGAGATTCGAGCATATAATCGAGGCTGACACTTCAGTGCAGTTGGCGGTGCCGCCTTTCAGATGAGATTTTAGACTGAGGCCCTGTCTGCCTGCTGGGGTTGGGTACAAGATCTCGCAGTGCTATCGAAAGAAGAGCAAGAAAGTTCTTCCAGAGTCTTGGAAAACATTTAACTCTTAACCAACATTACCAAAACAGATGATCTGGTCATTATCTCCTTGCTGTTTTTGGGATCTTGCTGTGCACACATTGACTGCTGCATTTCCCTACATTACAACAGTGTCTACACTTCAAAAGTAATTGGCTGTAAAAGACTTTGGGACGTCCTGAGGATGTGAAAGATGCTATATAAATGCAAGTTCCTTCTTTAGGACAGTGCTGAGGTTGGGAGGGTATCAGCCTGAGATACAGAGGGACTGGGCTGGAGGATGGGCCTTGGTGGTGGGTTTGGGGGGGTCAGGGTCACGGGAACAGGCACAGAGAGAGCAGGCGAGATGTTTCTAGCATTCAGTAATTGTTTGAGACTGTGCTGTTGGTGAGCACAGTTTGGAATTAGGGCTGTAACATGATCGCTGCAATTCTCTGAACCTTGCTAGTTGGTGTTGAGTCTCTGATGCAGCAGCAGAGCCTCACAGAATTACCGCTCCCTCCCCATGTGTCTCTCAGGTTAGCTCAAGAGACTGACGGTGATGCGAAGGCAAAATCCCAAAGAAAAGGTTTAGGAAAAACCTTAGGAAATTCCTCTCCAATCCCCACAGGCAGCGAAGCTCCAGGAAACCATGGGGCACGGTTTTAACATTGAAAACTGGTGGTTTGGGGGCAGGGGGGCATTGAAAATCGCACCCATTTCAGACTCGCCCCCAACCCGCCCATTTCCAGTTTTCATCAGAGCGGGGCAAGGGGCAGGCAACCAATCCACTCCCAGGAGGCGGGTCGGTTACTAAAACCTTTCAAAGAGGCTGCGGGCCTGCATTTTACAGATTTTGCAATTTCAACCCCTGGGGGCCGGGATTCCCCCAGGCCCAACAAGCCTACCTGCTGTGACCCCCTAACAATCGCGGACCCCTCCCCCCGATATCCAACCCCCTAACAATCGCAGACCCCCCCCGATATCCAACCCCCGCAACAATCATGGACCCCGACCCCCCCCGATCTCCAACCACGCCCAATGGTTGCGGACCCTCACGGTGACCCTCGACCCCCCCCAACAATTGCGGACCCCCACAATGACCCCCAATCCTGACACCACCCCCCCCCCCCGTGACTGACTCCCCCTCATGCCCCCATGCCCACCCATGCCCCCTATTCCACCCCCCACGCCCCCCTCCATACAATCAAAGACTTACCTGAAGACTTACCTTTCGATGTACCCCCCCCCCTGGCTGCTCTCCCGTCCGACTGAGGCCAGCCTGTCAATCAAAAAAATAAATATCGCCCTTACGTCAAAATCGTAAGGAGACCCCATACTTCCGGGTTTCCTTACGATTTGACCCCTTCGCCCCCTTCTCGGCTTGGGGTAAATCGTGCTCATGGTGTCTGATGCCACTACTCCATCGACCCCCCACCTTCCATCGACCCCCCCCACCTTCCATCGACCCCCCCCACCTTCCATCGACCCCCCCCACCTTCCATCGACCCCCCCCACCTTCCATCGACCCCCCCCACCTTCCATCGACCCCCCACCTTCCATCGACCCCCCCCACCTTCCATCGACCCCCCCCACCTTCCATCGACCCCCCACCTTCCATCGACCCCCCACCTTCCATCGACCCCCCACCTTCCATCGACCCCCCCCACCTTCCATCGACCCCCCCCCACCTTCCATCGACCCCCCCCCACCTTCCATCGACCCCCCCCCACCTTCCATCGACCCCCCCCACCTTCCATCGACCCCCCCCACCTTCCATCGACCCCCCACCTTCCATCGACCCCCCACCTTCCATCGACCCCCCACCTTCCATCGACCCCCTCCGACCTTCCATCGACCCCCCCCACCTTCCATCGACCCCCCCCCACCTTCCATCGACCCCCCCCCACCTTCCATCGACCCCCCCCCACCTTCCATCGACCCCCCCCACCTTCCATCGACCCCCCCCACCTTCCATCGACCCCCCCCACCTTCCATCGACCCCCCCCACCTTCCATCGACCCCCCCCACCTTCCATCGACCCCCCCCACCTTCCATCGACCCCCCCCCACCTTCCATCGACCCCCCCCCACCTTCCATCGACCCCCCCCCACCTTCCATCGACCCCCCACCTTCCATCGACCCCCCCCCACCTTCCATCGACCCCCCCCCACCTTCCATCGACCCCCCCCCACCTTCCACTCACAGGAGCTCGGCTGCTCCATTTTGAACACTCATCGTCTAAGCTGGCAGCTCGTTCCAGGGGTTGAGGATTCTGAAAAGACAAACTTCCTCGCCTCGAATCTAACTCTCAGCTTCCGCAGCTGGTGCTGGTGAAACTCTAGCCCCAGGATAGAGTCAGCACCTTTAGGAGGGGACGGGAGGGGAGCGAGTTGGGGAGGAAAACAAGACCAGAGTTGGTAATGAACAAAGGTTTATTTTCATACACACATCAAATGAAACAAAGATGTTGGAGGTTGAGTGCAAGGCTGTAATTTGATCAAGATCTGCACTTTCCCAGTTTATGATGCATCTGAACCCTCCGATTAAATTATAACCTGGTTTCCCATTCTCAAAGGTCCACTGTTTTGGATGTAATAACTTGCTGCTCTCTGGAGACTTGAAAATATACCAGAAGCCCTGGGACATGGCACAGTGCTGGTCCCATACTGTCAGAGCCTTGCCAACATGGCCCTCCCAGCAGCCAGTTGCAGCACAGCAGCCTGACCACGTATACAGGCCCAGGACATACAGGCCCAGGGTATACAGGCCCAGGGTATACAGGCCCAGGACATACAGGCCCAGGACATACAGGCCCAGGGTATACAGGCCCAGGACATACAGGCCCAGGGTATACAGGCCCAGGACATACAGGCCCAGGGTATACAGGCCCAGGACATACAGGCCCAGGGTATACAGGCCCAGGGTATACAGGCCCAGGACATACAGGCCCAGGGTATACAGGCCCAGGGTATACAGGCCCAGGGTATACAGGCCCAGGGTATACAGGCCCAGGACATACAGGCCCAGGACATACAGGCCCAGGGTATACAGGCCCAGGACATACAGGCCCAGGGTATACAGGCCCAGGACATACAGGCCCAGGACATACAGGCCCAGGACATACAGGCCCAGGACATACAGGCCCAGGACATACAGGCCCAGGGTATACAGGCCCAGGGTATACAGGCCCAGGACATACAGGCCCAGGGTATACAGGCCCAGGGTATACAGGGCCAGGACATACAGGCCCAGGGTATACAGGCCCAGGACATACAGGCCCAGGGTATACAGGCCCAGGGTATACAGGCCCAGGACATACAGGCCCAAGACATACAGGCCCAGGACATACAGGCCCAGGACATACAGGCCCAGGGTATACAGGCCCAGGACATACAGGCCCAGGACATACAGGCCCAGGACATACACGCCCAGGGTATACAGGCCCAGGACATACAGGCCCAAGACATACAGGCCCAGGACATACAGGCCCAGGACATACAGGCCCAGGGTATACAGGCCCAGGACATACAGGCCCAAGACATACAGGCCCAGGGTATACAGGCCCAGGGTATACAGGCCCAGGGTATACAGGCCCAGGACATACAGGCCCAGGGTATACAGGCCCAGGGTATACAGGCCCAGGACATACAGGCCCAGGACATACAGGCCCAGGACATACAGGCCCAGGGTATACAGGCCCAGGACATACAGGCCCAAGACATACAGGCCCAGGGTATACAGGCCCAGGACATACAGGCCCAAGACATACAGGCCCAGGGTATACAGGCCCAGGGTATACAGGCCCAGGGTATACAGGCCCAGGACATACAGGCCCAGGACATACAGGCCCAGGGTATACAGGCCCAGGACATACAGGCCCAAGACATACAGGCCCAGGGTATACAGGCCCAGGACATACAGGCCCAAGACATACAGGCCCAGGGTATACAGGCCCAGGGTATACAGGCCCAGGGTATACAGGCCCAGGACATACAGGCCCAGGACATACAGGCCCAAGACATACAGGCCCAAGGTATACAGGCCCAAGACATACAGGCCCAAGGTATATCGGCCCAGGTTCAGGCCTGGGTCCGTGTTGTGTGAGCTGAAACTGCCTTGGTGGGAATGGCCCTACAATTGCCTTCAGTGTCTGTGGGCTGCACGGGGCAAAGAAATAAGACAGGTCCCCTTGCTGGTTGGTTTACAGTGAGCCCTTTTGGAATCTGCACGTGTGCTAAGGGGCCAAAGGTCGGTTTGGACAATGCGATGATGACCACCACGGTGGAATAACTTGGCACATTAAAAATATGGCTATTTGAGCGAAGTACCAGAGTACTAGGGGCCAGTTTGTAGATGTCACCATATTCAGGTGAGGAGAAGGAAAAATGGGGAGAGAAACAAACCTTTTTAAAACCACAATCTTGCATTTAGATATTTTATGTAGAAAAACATTTCAAGGTGACAGCAGAGGATTGACTGGGGATCAGGGAAATTCCAAAAAATGTGGGGGAATAGCTAAGTTCAGAGAAGGTGTTTAAAAGTGGGGAGAGAAAAAGTGAGGCAGAGGGGTTTGGGGAGGTGGTTTCAAAGAGTCGGGATGAGACAGCTGAGGGAGGAACGGAGGAGAGGGATGCACAGGAGGCCAGAGTTAGAATGGCTCGGGACAAGGCAGAAGGGTGAAAAAGGTCACAGAGGTAAAGTGGGATGAGGCCATGGAGGGATCTATAGATGAGGACAAGAATTTTGAAATCAATGCAGTGCAGGATAGGAAGGTCGTGTAGGTACGGGGAAATGGGCATAACGGACAGGGATGCAGGCGGCAGAACTTTGGGTGGGTTGGAGTTTATGAAGGGTGGAGTTTGGAAGGCCAGTAAATTAGGAGTTAGAGAAATTGACTCCGAGTGGTGCCAAATGTGTGGATAAGGATTTTTAGCTGTGGTGGGAGTGAGTTCAGGGTGGAGGGGAGCAATGTTGGGGCAGTGGAAAGAAGTGCTATTGGTGGTGACCAGAATATGGGGGCTGGAGCTCAGCCCTGAGTCAAGCAGGACACTGAGGATTTACATAAATTAGTGCAGCGTAGGCAGGCAGTCAGCGAGGGAGGTGGGATCAGCAGTAGAGGTACAGAGTATCTGGCTGGGCCGTGTATGATGGCTTTAATCTATTCAATGTTTAGTTGGAGGGTCGTTGGAACACGGCTATCATGGAGCATCGTGAAACAGTGAGTGTTGGGTCACTGTCAGGACACAAGTGGTCCAGGCACTTCAAATCCTCTTCCGCTTTCTCAAATAGCTTACTTGTTAAACATAAAGCTTGTGTGTGTCACTGTGTATATCACATACATCTGTAAATCCAGTGGAACATCTATGAATCCGGTGAGACATCAATAAATTCAGTGAAACATCTGTAAATCCAGTGTCACATCTATGAATCCAGTGCAACATCTCCAAGTCCAGTACAACATCTATGAATCCAGTGCAACATCTGTAGACCCAGTGTGGCATCTCCAAATCCAGTGTGGCAGCCCTGACTCCAATGCAATACAGTGCAACATCTATAAACCCAGTGCAGCATCTCCCATTCCAGCGCAACATCTCCAAATCCAGTGTGATACCTATAAATCCAGCGCAGCATCCATAAATCCAGTGCTACATCCATAAATCCAGTGCAGCATCTATGAATCCAGTACAACATCTCAAATCCAGTGTAACATCTATAAATCCAGTGTCACATCTATGAATCCAGTGCAGCATCTCCAAGTCCAGCACAACATCCACAAATCTAGTGCAACATCTCCAAGTCCAGTGCAACATCTATGAATCCAGTGCAACATCTGTAAACCCAGTGTGGCATCTCTAAATCCAATGCAGCAGCCCTGACTCCAGTGCAATACAGTGCGACATCTGTAAAACCAGTGCAGGATCTCCAGATCCAGCACAACATTTCCATGCCCAGTGTTACATCCATGAATCCAGTTCTGTATTCATAAATCCAGTGCAACATCCATGACCCAGTGCAATGTCTATGAATCCCATGCAATACCTCCAAATCCAGTGCAATATCACCAAGTCCAGTGTGACATCTATGAATCCAATGTAGCGCTATGAATCCAGTGCGGCATCTCCCAATCCAGTGTAACATCACCAAATCCAGTGTGACATCTATAAATTCAGTGCAACATCTATAAATCCAGTGCAACATCTCCAAATCCTGTGGGCTGTTTTTTTCTGTAATATGAGCAGGCCAGTCTCTTCTGTACCTATCTGTCTCTTAGATAAGATGTTAAATTAAACCTGCCTGTTCAGATGGACATAAATGATCCCATGGCAATATCTGAAGAGTGAGGGAGTTTGCTCAGTGTACTGGCCAACACTCTTCCTTCGAGCAACATCTCCAAAAACAGATTAATTTTTTGTTCACCTTGTTGCTGTTTATGGGATCTTGCTGTGCGTGAAATAATCTGCTGCATTTGTTTACATAGCAACAGTGACTACACCTCAAAAGTAATTCCTTGGCCGTGGAGCACTTTGGGACATCCTGACAGAAGCTACAGACTCGTTCTTCAAATCACAGTGAGATCAGACAAGACCTGAATCAGCTGCCACTTAAAGGCTGCAGAGTGAGAGAAAAAGCAGGGCAGAAAATAAGACTTATTTGAAACTAACTTCAGTTTGTGACTATGAGGCACGATGAGGAAACTGTGTACCATTTTTGGGAAAGGGAAAGATGGTACATGCTGGAGAGGAACATCCTGTTTGCTGATTGTGGAATCAGAGTGGAAAATATCTTAATTTATAAAAAGAAATGATGTGACATAAACACAATACATGAATTGGGCCTTTAATCCCTGAGCGCTAGTGACATTATCCTGTGGCTTAATTTTTGGTAAGACACTGTCCAATTTGTTTTGTGGTATTAAATCATGGATAGTTCACATCCTCTTCACCGAGAATACAGTCTCCTTTCCTTCACTTGTAACACATGGAACCTAGAATTCTGGATGATTCAACAAGCTGGGAGTACGATGGAGTCACCGGCAAATTGTAATCGTGACCTGGAATGTTCTAAGGAGCTGAAGTCACTTCCTAAAAGGGAATGAATCAGGAAAGAAGCACAGATCTGCCGTGAGGCCTAGAATTGCTGATCATCGAGCAATTTCTCTGGCTCAAATCCCCCTGATGCATTTCACCAGATTATTGTTACACCGTCAGAGGCTGTGCTTTCACAGGCAAAGGGTATTCCACTTTGGAGAAGGGAAAAAAGTGTCACGGATTTACTGGGGATGAGGGGTTAGAGTTATGAAGATGAGGTTTGAGAAGTTACGGCTTTCTTGCTGGAGCTGAAAGATTAAGGCGAGACCTGATAGAGGCCTTCAGGATTATAGGGTGTGGGGAGTGAGCAGGAGAGCGGGATTGGACTGGGTGGGATATTAAAGGGTGTGGGGAGTGAGGGGGAGAGTGGGATTAGACTGGGTGGGATATTAAAGGGTACAGGGAGTGAGGGGGAGAGTGGGATTGGACTGGGCGGGATATTAAAGGGTACGGGGAGTGATGGGGAGAGTGGGATTGGACTGGGTGGGATATTAAAGGGTACGGGGAGCGAGGGGGAGAGTGGGATTAGACTGGGTGGGATATTAAAGGGTACGGGGAGTGATGGGGAGAGTGGGATTGGACTGGGTGGGATATTAAAGGGTGTGGGGAGTGAGGGGAGAGTGGGATTAGACTGGGTGGGATATTAAAGGGTACAGGGAGTGAGGGGGAGAGTGGGATTGGACTGGGCGGGATATTAAAGGGTACGGGGAGTGATGGGGAGAGTGGGATTGGACTGGGCGGGATATTAAAGGGTACGGGGAGTGATGGGGAGAGTGGGATTAGACTGGGTGGGATATTAAAGGGTACAGGGAGTGAGGGGGAGAGTGGGATTAGACTGGGTGGGATATTAAAGGGTACGGGGAGTGATGGGGAGAGTGGGATTAGACTGGGTGGGATATTAAAGGGTACAGGGAGTGAGGGGGAGAGTGGGATTAGACTGGGTGGGATATTAAAGGGTACGGGGAGTGATGGGGAGAGTGGGATTAGACTGGGTGGGATATTAAAGGGTGTGGGGTAAAGTAAATGGTACGTCCCCTCAAAGAAAAAGGGTGGCACTGCCAAATTTAGAGCCCCCGGGTTGTCTAGAAGTATATGGGGCAAGATAAAGCAGAAAAAGAAAGCTTATGACTGTCACAGAAAACTAAATACTGCAGAAAGCCGAGAGGAGTATAGAAAGTACAGGGATGATGTAGAAAAGGAAATAAGGAAAGCAAAGAGAGGGCATGAAAAAATATTAGCTAGTAAGATTAAAGAAAACCCAAAGATGTTTTATCAGTACATTAAGATCAAGAGGATGGCTAAGGAAAAGGTGGGACCTATCAGGGATGATAAGGGTAACTTGTGGGTAAAAGCAGAGGATGTGGGTAGGGTTTTAAATGAATATTTTGTTTCCGTATTCACAAAGGAAATGGATGATCCGGACGTAGTAGTTAAAGAGGAGAGGTGTGAAATATTGGATAAGGTAAACATAACGAGAGAGGAAGTACTAGAGGGACTGGAATCCTTGACAGTTGATAAGTTACCAGGGCCGGCTGGATTGTTTCCTAGGCTATTGAAGGAAGCCAGGGAGGAAATAGCGGATGCTCTGAGGATCATTTTCCAATCCTCACTAGATTCAGGGGAGGTACCGGAGGACTGGAAGATTGGAAACATAGTACCATTGTTTAAAAAGGGTACGAGGGAAAGGCTGAACAATTATAGGCCGGTCAGTCTTACCTCGGTGGTGGGCAAACTATTAGAATCAATACTGAGAGATAGGATAAACTGTCACTTGGAAAGGCATGGTTTAATCAGGGATAGTCAGCATGGATTTGTTCAGGGAAGGTCATGCCTTACAAATCTGATTGAATTCTTTGAGGAAGTGACAAGGAGGATTGATGAGGGTAGTGCAGTGGATGTTGTCCACATGGATTTTAGTAAGGCATTTGACAAGGTCCCACATGGCAGACTGGTCAGAAAGGTAAAAGCCCATGGGATACAGGGAAATGTGGCGAATTGGATCTAAAATTGTCTCAGTAACAGGAAACAAAGGGTAAAAGTCGATGGATGTCTTTGCGAATGGAAATCCGTTTCCAGTGGTGTGCCACAGGGCTCAGTGTTGGGTCCCTTGCTGTTTGTGGTATATATTAATGATTTGGACTTGAATGTAGGGGGCATGATTGGCAAATTTGCAGACGACACAAAAATTGGCCGTGTAGTTGATAGTGAAGAGGATAGCTGCAGACTCCAAGAAAATATCAATGGGTTGGAGAAGTGGGCGGAAAAGTGGCAAATGGAGTTCAACCCGGAGAAGTGTGAGGTAATGCACTTAGGGAGGGCAAACAGTAAAAGGGAATACGCAGTAAACGAGAATATACTGAGAGGGGTCGAGGAAGTGAGAGACCTTGGAGTGCATGTGCACAGGTCCCTGAAGGTGGCAGTACAGGTAGATAAGGTTGTGAAGAAGGCAAACGGAATGCTCTCCGTTATTAGCCGAGGTATAGAATACAGAAGCAGGGATGTAATGATGGAACTGTATAAAACGCTGGTAAGGCCACAGCTGGAGTATTGTGCGCAGTTCTGGTCACCACATTACAGGAAGGACGTAATTGCTCTGGAGAGATTGGATAGGCTGGGGTTGTTTTCCTTGGAGCAGAGGAGGCTGAGGGGAGACTTGATTGAGGCGTACAAAATTATGAGGAGCCCAGATAGAGTCGACAGGAAGTACCTGTTTCCCCTAGAGGAGAGTTGAAGAACTAGAGGACATAGATTTAAGCTGATTGGCGGAAGGATTAGAGGGGACATGAGGAAAAACTTTTTTACCCAGAGGGTGGTGGGTGTATGGAATTCACTGCCCGAATTGGTGGTAGAGGCAGGGACCCTCAACTCTTTTAAAAAGTACCTGGACCTGCACCTAACGTGCTGTAAGCTGCAGGGCTACGGACCGGGTGCTGGAAGGTGGGATTAGAATGGGCACCTGGTTGTTCTTCGAGTAGGCGCGGACACGATGGGCCGAATGGCCCCCTTCTGTGCTGTATCTTTTCTATGGTTCTATGGTTCTATGGGGAGTGAGCAGGAGAGTGGGATTGGACTGGGTGGGATATTAAAGGGTACAGCGAGTGAGTGGAGTATTGGAGGTTTACCAGTAGCTGGGGGATAGTAGCTCAGCAGAGGGGAGACTGTTCGGGGAAAGAGATGGGTCAGTATCTTCATGGAGAGATGTTTGTTGAAGCAAAATGCAGGAAGAGCTTTGTGTCATTTGCATCATGATGATGAATTGATGTCACATACAAGTATTGCAATTTGTTTGGGCTAGATTTTCCACCCATTGAAAATCGAGGCCCTTGGTGACCTCGAGCACTGTATTTCACAAAGTCCGTACCCCTTTAATTGATTGACACCCTGTTGCTGTAAATGTGCAACTGCAGCAGCTCAATGTTGCCGGTTAGTGACTCTCACACCCAGTAATGTGACAGCTGCTGCCTGAAATGGTGAGGATTGGTGCAGTCTCTTCCGTGTTTATAGATCGTGAGACTTTTTTTTATATTTCAAGATATACCTTTTTCATAAAATTTTAAGGTGCACACGGTTCAATGTAAAAAGACACAATTTCAAGCAATGCCGTTCGAGCAAATACAGTGCAGGCTGTAGACACTATGATCTCATTTTACAATTCAAAACACAATAATATATTCTAATATATTCTGTACAATACAAGGTGGCCTAACACTGCGGCCTTTCCCCATAGAGCCTTTGCGTAGGTCGAACCTCGGTTCAGTGCGTCCCACAGCACGTACTCCTGGACCTTGGATAGTGCCAGTCGGCAACACTCGGTCATGGACAGTGCCTTCAGCTGGAAGACCAGCAGATTTCGGGCGGGCCAAAGGGCTTCCTTCACCAAGTTGATGGTCTTCCAGATGTAGGTGATATCTGTCTTGGTGCACATCCCAGGGATCAGCCCGTAGAGCTCAGCGTCCTGTGTTACCGAACTGTTGAGGATGAACCGGGACAGATACCAACACATCTCCCTCCACACCCTCTGTGCGAAGGGGCAGCCCATCAGGAGGTGGACGACGGTCTCGTCCCCGCCGGAGTCTCGCGGGCAGCTCGCGGTGGCGCTGAGGTTCCGTGCGTGTTGGAAGGACCGCATTGGGAGGGCCGTTCTCACCACCATCCAGGCTACATCCTGGTGCCTGCTCGTCAGTTCTGGGGACGAGATGTTCTGCCAAATGACATCGACTGTCTGGTCGGGGAACTGCCCAATCAGATCCACCCTCTCCTTTCCCTGCAGGAGTTCCAGAACGTTCCGTGTCGACCGCTGTCTGACGGCCTTGTGGTCGAAGGGGTTCCTCCTCAGGAACTTCTCCACTTGGTTCAGGTGGTGGGGGACGGTCCAGCTGGACGGGACGTCCTGTGTCTGCTCGGCCAGCGTGGCCAGACCCAGTCCTCTCAGTGTGGTGAACAGGTAGAAACTCAGCACGTGGTGACCCCTGGGGGCAAAGTGCGGGTGTGTTGGGGGTGGAGGGAAAAGAAAATTGGGATTTTCTGGAGCGGGAAGGAATCCCGGCTCCAACCTGCGGGAAAACGCACACGGCCCAGAGCCGTCTGGGTGCGGGGGCCGTTCCCAAGCCCGGAATTGCCGGCGGGAACGTTATTTAAACCAGGAATTCAAGTACTTAAAGTGCTTGAAATGTGCATCAGTGTGATTAACAATGATGGCAAGTGATTTCAAAGCTGCCTCGATGTGTTTCCCACACTGTGTGAAGTACGACAGGGGAGATTTGATGGGTCGCACCAGCAGCCATTTGGACATTTAAATCCCTGTTCGACAAAAGGGTGATAAAAGGTGAGTTATTGAGCAGGGCACTCAGTTCTCTCAGACAAACTTTTGGCTGGGAGATCTTTGTGTTTAGACTTGAAATTCTTAGTTCACACTCAGAATTGTTCTGTTCACACATATTTACCAACTTTTTGGACCCCCTCAAACTGACGACATCAGGATGGGGGAGCACAATGGCTGCATTCACCAATATATCCGAGGAATATCACCGTCCTCGCCAGGCACAGAACGCACTTCCATCACCCGTAGCTCCACCACACAAAGCTTCACCACAGGCACCTGCACAAGAGCAGAGAGGGGAACAATAGAGGGCCTGACGCTGCAGGAGGCACTACCCTCGTGAGAGGGTCTACAGATGCGATTTTGGTGCCTGGATCAGTCTGGGGGAGAGCTTCAATGTGCACCATCGAGAGTGGGTCGAATTATAGTCGTCTGTTGTGTCCTGCACAACATGGCGCAACAGAGAGGGGCACCTGTTGATGAGACCCTGTGCGCTCATCCAGCATCCACATCTGCCATCAACATTGAGGAGAAGGAATACAAAGAAGAGAACGAGGAAGGGGAGGAGGAAAAACAGGAGGAGGAGGAGGGAGAGGAATGGCTCACCTGGCTGCTCGTGAGGCCTGGGAGTCACTAATATTTGACTGATTCTCATAAGGTCATCTGCAAAGTGAGGATAGTCCAGTCCTCAGACCATCTGGAAGCAGCACCAACACTAACACCCCCTCCCGCCGCACAAAACAGACCGACAACTACACATACACCCACCGTAAACACACCCACTGGGTGGCATCAAGTCTCACCGTTCATGAAGCACATGAAAGGGCCCTATCACAAAAGAGACTCAAGAATGGGCAGGAGGTGCAGTTGTGGTGAAAATGATAACATTTAATATGAATTTAACAAAAGACAAATAGAAATTAAAAACATGACAGTCTGTCAGACACCCTTGTGCATCCCCTTCATGATCACAAAACCTTCGCCTTTCACTTCCGACTACTCCTACGTGGTGCGTCCCCTGTGGCTGCAGCTGAGGTAGTGGCAGGTTGATCATGTTCTTGCCCTGACCAATTAGATGCTTTTGGCCTCTGCCCTCTGAGGTTTGGTGCCCGTGAGGGCCCCTCCAAAGACTGCTCCACCTGCACCTGTACCTGTGCAGGGGCAGACTCGACCACCTGGAGAGGAGGCAGCATTGTGGGTACTGGTTGAGAGGGGGGGCAACAGGTGAGACGTGGAGGCTCTTTGAGTGGTGTCCCCACTTCCATGTCCCCTTTCGTCATCATCCCTCTCCTGGGCCAGGCCCACATCACTCCTACCACTCTGCTGGACAACTGTTTGGAGGACATGTGTGATGCCTTGTAAGGCCAATTGTAAAGTTTCTGTCTGCCTGTTTAAGGTGGCAGAATGTTGTTCACCCTGAGTCCGACTGGCCGTTGTCAAGGCCTGAATGGACTCATTTGTGAGCCGTGCTTGAAGCTCAATGGAGGCTAGCCTTCCCTCCATCGCAGACATTCCCGCACTTACCCGCGACACTATCTCAGACATTCCTGCACATACTTGCACCACCAGTTCACTCATGCAGGAGTTGGACTCCTCCATCCTCTGCACTACTGTGGAGAGTGCGCATGGCACCTGTTCCAGCACCTCGCACATGTGCTGCTGCCCCTCGATCATTCTCCTTTTAAAAGATGACCCCCGGGAATCAGCCTCTGCGTCCAGGTGAGCAGAGCCTGGAGAGGAGAACACCCACCGACATGGACTCTCCACAGCTGCCCCTGCCACCAGTGTCTGCTCGTGCTCACGAGTGTGGTGACTCACCGGGTGCCAACCCAACTAACTGAGGACTAGGACCCACCGAGGTGTGAGTATCTGCGCTGGTGGATGGCTCGCTCAGATGTGACGGTGCCCCCTCAGAGGCCGGGAGCCCCTCTAAGGAATCGCCCTCGGCCGTCACTGCGGTCGCTGAAGGGCCTGTAAGAGAACAGAAGGCAATATTAAGCATCTTCACAGATGTGTCATGTTGCGATGAGCATACTGAGGTGTTCAACATGCCAATCATTGTTAACATCAATTCATGTTGTGTGTAATGAATGTTAAAGTTGTATCACCAGACGTTTGTGGGGTGCCAGTCTCAGGGTCCCCGATGGACAGGCCCTCGAGGACACGGTTGATCTGCAGGGTCTCCTCTCCGCCGCTGTGAGGACCACTATTTGTTTCTGGCCCCCCTCCAGTCCTCGCCCTCTCCCGTGCATTTTGCACTCTCTTCACCTACAAGGAGAGAAAGTACAGACGTGTGAGTGAGTGATGGTGAAGTGGTCAGCCAATGAATGCATTGCTTTGGGAGAGGCTGACCATGAAAGAGGTGCATCAGAGGGTGAGAATCAGACAGAGACATCACATTGGATGAGGATTGGGGTCAGTGGTAGTGGTGGGTTGACTAATGGAGAGGTGAGGAAGTGCTAAGGAGGTGAAGGTAAGTTGAGGATGAGCCTTAAGTGGGTGTGAGGGATGATGTGATGGAGTAGTCTTGGCCGTGCAGAATGAGTTGGGGGATGGGGGTGATGTGCACCATGGAATGCAGGAGAATCAGTAAGTGTACTCACTTTTGTTGACCTAGTTAGGTCATTGAAGTCCTTCCTGCACTGGACTCAGGTGCGGGAGATGTTGCTCCTGCTGGTGACCTCCTCTGCCACCTCGAGCCGGGCCTTCTTGGTGGCAGAGACAGGGCGCTTCCTCCTGTCGGCCGGGTAAAATATTTCCCTCCTCCTCCTCACCCCGGCCTGCAGCACCTAGAGTGAGATGTCGCTGAATCTTGCAGCTGTCTAGCCCCCCCTGCTGCTCCATTCTGTCTCCTTGATCCTTGCTTCAGCAAAAGCCATTGGTGCAATGGCCCATTAAATCCAGATGCTCCAGCTCATCTGGGTGCGCAGTCTGCCCACTGCGCAACTTTCAGACGGCAAACCCGGAAACAAGGTTAATGGCCATCAATTATGTCACAATCGTGTGGGGAGCGTTAAGTTTTTATTCTTCGGATTACCCGCGTGCCCATTGACCCCTCCACCCCTCCCGCCACTGCTATCCCACCGCCATTTTAAAATCGTGCCCTTGATGTTTGCGTACTTTGGCTCTACACATGTCCTAAGGCAGCCACACATTAAGGTGGCCATCAGGATCAGAGCAGCATTGGGACGCTCTTCCCCCCTTTGTCTGGGGCCTTGTACATGGTGACCCTGCGGACAGGTTCTACCTTGGACCTCCAGACAAAGTGGAAGATAGATCGGGTGACTATGACGACAGATTGGAGGGGTTGGGCCAGACCCTGGCCACGTAGAGCGACACCATGAGTCCCTCACACCCAATCACCAGGTTCCTGCCGGTTATGGAGAGGGAGCACCCCACCCACATACCAAGCTTCTGTTTGGCCTTGGCGATCCACTCCTCCCAGCTCTTGGTTCAGGCCTGGGGCCCCCCTGAACCAGATCCTCAGCACCTTCAGGTAGTCGGACCTGACGGTGAACGAGACAAAGGATCGGGTCTCCCACCTGCCAAAGAACATGGCCTCACTCTTACTGCGGTTCACTCTGGCCCCTGAGGCCAGCTCGAACTGGTTGAGATGCCCATCAGTCTGTGGACCGACTGCTGATTGGAGCAAAAGGCGGTGACTTTGTCCATGTACAGGGAAGCCTTAACCTGAGAGCCTCCGCTGCCTGGGATCGTCACCCCCCGGACACCTGCCTCCTTCCTGATGGACGCGGCAAACAGCTCGATACAACAAACGAACAAGACTGTGGAGAGAGGACAGCCCTGCCTGACTCCAGATCTGATCAGAAAGCTCTCTGACTCCCGCCCATTGATTAGGACAGCGCTACGGGTGTCTGCGTAGAGCAGTCAGATCCAATCGCGGATTCCCTCCCCAAAACCCATTTTGGAGAGAACGTCTTTTTTAAATTCATTCATGGGATGTGGGCGTCGCTGGTGAGGCCGGCATTTATTGCCCATCCCTAATTGCCCTTGAGAAGGTGGTGGTGAGCCGCCTTCTTGAACCGCTGCAGTCCGTGTGGTGACGGTTCTCCCACAGTGCTGTTGTTAGGAAGGGAGTTCCAGGATTTTGACCCAGCGACAATGAAGGAACGGCGATATATTTCCAAGTCGGGATGGTGTGTGACTTGGAGGGGAACGTGCAGGTGGTGTTGTTCCCATGTGCCTGCTGCTCTTGTCCTTCTAGGTGGTAGATGTCGTGGGTTTGGGAGGTGCTGTTGAAGAAGCCTTGGCGAGTTGCTGCAGTGCATCCTGTGGATGGTGCACACTGCAGCCACTGTGCGCCGATGGTGAAGGGAGTGAATGTTTAGGGTGGTGGATGGGGTGCCAATCAAGCGGGCTGCTTTATCTTGGATGGTGTCGAGCTTCTTGAGTGTTGTTGGAGTTGCACTCATCCAGGCAAGTGGAGAGTATTCCATCACACTCCTGACTTGTGCCTTGTAGATGGTGGAAAGGCTTTGGGGAGTCAGGAGGTGAGTCACTCGCTGCACAATACCCAGCCTCTGACCTGCTCTTGTAGCCACAGTATTTATCTGGCTGGTCCAGTTAAGTTTCTGGTCAATGGTGACCCCCAGGATGTTGATGGTGGGGGATTCGGCGATGGTAATGCCGTTGAATGACAAGGGGAGCTGGTTAGACTCTCTCTTGTTGGAGATGTTCATTGCCTGGCACTTATCTGGAGCGAATGTCCATTGTGTAGGTGTGGGATATTCTGTCGAAGGCCTTCTCCTGGTCCAGGCTGACAAGGCAGGCGTTCACCCCCCTGTCCTGCACGCAGGCGATCATATCCCTGAGCAGCACAAGGCTATCAGAGATCTTCCTGCCGGGTACAGTACGGGTCTGACCGGGTGGATCACCCGCTCCAGGGCAGACTTGAGCCTGTTGGCGATGACCTTGGACAGAATCATGTAGTCAACATTTAGCAAGGAAACGGGTCGCCAATTTCTGATTCCTTCCCTCTCCCTCTTCCGCTTGTAGATGAGGATGATGATGCCTTTCCTCATGGACTCTGACATGCTGCCTGGCAGAAGCAAACCCCCGTACACTTCCAGTAGATCCGGGCCTATCCAGTCCCACAGAGCCGAGTACAACTCAACCGGTAAGCCTTCGCTTCGGGGAGTTCTATTCTTCTCAAAGGACCAGACGGCCTTTGTCAGCTCATCCAAGGTCAGTGTTCAATCCTCGCTCTCCCACTCGTTCTCCTCTAAGACCTCCGTGATAGAGGACAGGAAGGACTGGGAGGCCATGCCGTCTGTGGGCTTCGCGTCATGCGGCCCGGCGTAAAAGGATTTGCTGATCCTCAGTATGTCGGCCTGCGAGGACGTCACCGAGCCGTCTTCCTCCTTCAGGCTGCTGGTCAGAGGTCTCTCTGTGCAGATCCTGGAAGAAGAAGCACGTTCACTTCTCGCCCTGCTCCACAGACCGGACTCTGGACCAGAAGATGATTTGTGAGGCCTCGGAGGCGAAGAGTGAGGCTTGCTGGCCCTTCACCTCTCTCTATTCCTCCCCGACATTGACCCCCATCGACTGCAGCTGGAGCAGATCCTGCACGCTTTTCTGGAGCTGGGACACTTCCCTCTGTCCCCCTCTCGCCTTCTGAACATCTTTGAGGATGAAGAACCTCTTGATGTTGGCCTTGATCGCACAGTGGAATCGAAGAGGGCTTCGCGGCCCTACAACCCGTGTAATCCCTCTTTAGTTCCTTGATGTTCTCTGGGGTCAACAGTCTATGTTTGTAGCTCGCGAGACTTTCCATATCCTCAACGAGTCACTAAAAACCACCGGGGAAAAATCTAACCCTTCAAACCATCAGCTGGTGCCACAACTTGTGTGAGAGTCTCGTAACGCTAATAAAACATGACTCTGCATCAGACGGAATGAGATGGGCGGCAGCACTGGCCAGATTCATTCTAAGGAAAATATATTTATGGTAAACAGCATGGGAATAAAAACCCATTTTACCTGAATTGCGGGGATTTTGCATTGTTAATTTTGGTACGATAAATAGATAGATGCTCTTGAATCACTTCATCATCCATGAATTAACAAAGTGTCAACATTTAGCACAGCATTAACCGGTCCAAGGAATGAAAGTACAGTCTACTCCCCTTAATTCAAAGTTATTTAATTCAATTTTGTTATATTTGTTCTTGGGGTATGGATGTCTCTGACAAGGCCGGCATTTATTGCCCATCCCTAATTGCCCTCGAGAAGGTGGTGGTGAGCCGCCTTCTTGAACCGCTGCAGTCCGTGTGGTGAAGGTTCTCCCACAGTGCTGTTAGGTCAGGAATTCCCAGATTTTGACCCAGTGGCAATGAAGGAACAACCAATATATGACCAAGTCGGGATGGTGTTTGACATGGAGGGAACCTGGAGGTGATGGTGTTCCCATACAGCTGCTGCCCCTGTCCTTCTAGCTGTACAGGTCGTAGGGGGGAGAGATGCTGTCGCAGTAACCTTGGTGATTTTCTGCAGTGCATCCTGTACGTTGCACACACTGCGCTGGTGATGGAGGGGGTGGATACTGAGTTTTGTGGTGGGGGTACCCCTCGAGCTATGTTCTGGATGTCTCAAGCTCCTTGAGTGTTGTTGCAGTTGTGCAGTTGGATTAAATGGTGAGTATTCCATCGCACTCCTGAAATTATCGGATAATTCAAACATTTTCAGTGAAAAAGAACAAATCTGAATTATCAGGGGTGGAGTGTAGCAGAATTCTGACGTATCCGAGGACTCTGCACACAGAGGAAAATGTCACTTACAATTTGCACAGGGACAAACATCAGCCACCCCCTGTACTGGTCCTGGTCAAGTCCTCTCTGTGGGGTAAGCCCTCCCTCTCATGGGCAGTGAGATGCTTCTTTCATCATTAGTTAATAGTGCTGCCCCCCTAATGGCTCAGTGAGTTTCTCCTGTGAGTAGCTCTGCCATATAGACCGAGTTTATCCTTGATCTGTGTTCGAGGGGCTGATCTCAGCCAGGGATGTGCTAATACAGTGGACAAAAAAATCAGCTCCTTCTGGTCACTAAGCAGCGACCCTGCTGGAAACGTGTGTGTGGATCTCAGGAGGTGACAGTGTTCACCTGCCTCTGACACTCCTCCAGCTCAAAAGTCTAGGCCCACACATGAACAGTGGGCAACTAAGCGAAATAGCAGAAGACGACTGACAGCCATTGACCATAATCCAGCAAGAAGTAAATTGGTGGAGAAACCTGTCAAGGTGAAAAAAAATCAATGTTTTATTAAAGTTATGAAATGGCCTTGGAGGGGACTCAGGAGTCAGAGCCAATAGCAGCTTGCTTCCCCCTGCTGCCCCCCGCTGCCTGCTGCCCCCCGCTGCCCCCCGCTGCCTGCTGCCCCCCGCTGCCCCCAGCTGCCTGCTTCCCCCTGCTGCCCCCCGCTGCCCCCCGCTGCCTGCTGCCCCCCGCTGCACCTACTGCCCCCCGCTGCCTGCTTCCCCCTGCTGCCCCCCGCTGCCTGCTTCCCCCTGCTGCCCCCCGCTGCCCCCCGCTGCCTGCTTCCCCCTGCTGCCCCCCGCTGCCCGTGCTGCCCCCACTGCACCTACTGCCCTCTGCTGCCGTTCAGTGACAGGGAAAAGAGCGTTGTGTTGTAATCATAGAAAATTTACGGCACAGAAGGAGGCCATTCGGCCCATCGTGTTCGCGCCGGCTGAGAAACGAGACATCCAGCCTAATCCCACTTTCCCGCATTTGGTCCGTTTCCCTGCAGGTCACGGCTCTTCAGGTGCACATCCAGGTATTTTTTAAATGAGTTGGGGGTTTCTGCCTCTCCCACCCTCTCAGGCAGTGAGTTCCAGACCCCCACCACCCTCTGGGTGAAAAACATTTTCCTCAGCTCCCCTCTAATCCTTCTACCAATCACTTTAAATCTATGCCCCCTGGTTATTGACCCCTCCGCTAAGGGAAATAGGTCCTCCCTATCCACTCTATCTGGGCCCCTTATCATTTTATACACCTCAATTAAATCTCCCCTCAGCCTCCTCTGTTCCAGAGAGAACAACCCCAGCCTATCCAATCTTTCCTCATAGCTAAAATTCTCCAGTCCTGGCAACATCCTCATAAATCTCCTCTGCACCCTCTCTAGTGCAATTACATCCTTCCTGTAATGTGGTGACTGGAACTGTACACAGTACTCAAGCTGTGGCCTAACTAGTGTTTTATACAGTTCCAGCATAACCTCCCTGCTTTTATATTCTATACCTCAGCTAATAAAGGAAAGCATTCCATATGCCTTCTTAACCACCTTATCTACCTGTCCTGCTACCTTCAGGGATCTGTGGACATGCACTCCAAGGTCTCTCACTTCCTCTACACCTCTCAGTATCCTCCCATTTATTGTGTATTCCCTTGCCTTGTTTGCCCTCCCCAAATGCATTACCTCACACTTCTCCGGATTGAATTCCATTTGCCACTTTTCTGCCCATCTGACCAATCCATTGATATCTTCCTGCAGTCTACAGTTTTCCTCCTCACTATCAACCACACGGCCTATCTTTGTGTCATCCGCAAATTTCTTAATCATGCCCCCTACGTTTAAGTCCAAATCGTTAATGTATACCACAAAAAGCAAAGGACCGAGTACCGAGCCCTGCGGCACCCCACTGGAAACAGCCTCCCAGTCGCAAAAACACCCATTGACCATTGCCCTTTGCTTCCTGCCACTGAGACAATTTTGGATCCAATTTGCCACATTCCTTGGATCCCATGGGCCTTTACTTTTTTGACCAATCTGCCACGTGGAAGCTTGTTAAAAGCCTTGCTAAAATCCATATAGACTACATCAATTGCGTTACCCTCATCGATTCTCCTTGTCACCTCCTCGAAAAATTCAATCAATTTCAATCTGAAACTTTGAACACCGGGCGTCACTGTTCTGCAAATGTTATCACAAGGGATGGCCATTCAGCCCATCCCGAGACTATCATCACAGGCCGACATTCTCAGAGACCTCTTTAGGCACATCCTTTAACATTAACATTGCAGTTTACTCACCTCATATAATTATTTTCGTCTTATTTAAAAATATTAATTGTTTTTCAATTCTTGTAGTTCTGGATAATTAAGCAGTGTGCATTTTAAACATGGAACATTTAAAAGTTTCTTTTAATAGTAAATACTTTTATATAACTCCTTTTTACATAATATAGAAAGACATGATATTAAAGTTGTATTTTTATATAATCAATACTATTAATCAGTAAACACAGTGTTAACATAATTTTATATAACAAATATTTTTATAAAATACTTTTATACAACAACTTTTTGAAGTTTTATTTTAATATATTTTTATATCAAATCTCTTTATATAATAAATACATACATTAATGTTGCAATTTTATATATGTATTTTAAATAATACATTTTAATTTATAAATATGTTTTATTTTATATAATGAATATTTTAAATAAATCGTTTTAATATATGCGCACTGTATAAAAATTCTACACTTATGGAATTATTAATTGATTTTTAAACTGCAATTTGAGGTTTACAATTCCTGTAAAGTGCGCGGTGAATTCCATCAGTTTATTCAATAAAATTGATGAGCTGCTGGTGCAAAAATCTTGTTACCAGGAGTGGGGTTCGAACCCACGCGGACATATGTCCATTGGATCTTAAGTCCAACGCCTTAACCACTCGGCCATCCTGGTAGGAGATAGCAGCACTACTGGAACATGGCCCCATGATGCTGCAGGCCGCGCACCCCGCTCCCAGCTGCGGTCCGGATGCCCAGGTTTGTGTGCCCGGTGCCCCGGTTCCCCAGCGTCACTCCCCGGATCACGGCCTCCAGACACGGGCCGGATCCAGCGCCCGGGGAGCGGGAGCAGGACGTCACTCAGCCCGACGTCATGGAGCCGACAGGCCCCGCCCCTCGTCACAGGCCCCGCCCATCCCGCCCCACCGCTGCCCCGCCACCGGAGGGCGCAAGAGGCGCGTTTATTACACACTCGCTCAAATAATTACACACTTGTTCACTAATAATTACACACTCACTCACTAATAATTACACACTCGCTCAAATAATTACACACTCACTAATAATTACACACTCGCTCAAATAATTACACACTCACTCACTAATAATTACACACTCGCTCAAATAATTACACACTCACTAATAATTACACACTCGCTCAAATAATTACACACTCACTCACTAATAATTACACACTCGCTCAAATAATTACACACTCACTAATAATTACACACTCGCTCAAATAATTACACACTCACTAATAATTACACACTCGCTCAAATAATTACACACTCACTCACTAATAATTACACACTCGCTCAAATAATTACACACTCACTAATAATTACACACTCGCTCAAATAATTACACACTCACTCACTAATAATTACACACTCGCTCAAATAATTACACACTCACTAATAATTACACACTCGCTCAAATAATTACACACTCACTAATAATTACACACTCGCTCAAATAATTACACACTCACTCACTAATAATTACACACTCGCTCAAATAATTACACACTCACTAATAATTACACACTCGCTCAAATAATTACACACTCACTCACTAATAATTACACACTCACTCACTAATAATTACACACTTGTTCACAAAAAATTACACACACACAAATTATTATACACTCACTCAAATAATTACACACACACTAATAATTACACACTCGCTCAAATAATTACACACTCACTAATAATTACACACTCGCTCAAATAATTACACACTCACTCACTAATAATTACACACTCACTCACTAATAATTACACACTTGTTCACAAAAAATTACACACACACAAATTATTATACACTCACTCAAATAATTACACACTCACTCAAATAATTACACACTCACTCACTAATAATTACACACTCACTCAAATAATTACACACTCACTCACTAATAATTACACACTCACTAATAATTACACACTTGTTCACAAAAAATTACACACACACAAATTATTATACACTCACTCAAATAATTACACACTCACTAATAATTACACACTTGCTCAAATAATTACACACTCACTAATAATTACACACTCGCTCAAATAATTACACACTCACTAATAATTACACACTCGCTCAAATAATTACACACTCACTCACTAATAATTACACACTCGCTCAAATAATTACACACTCACTAATAATTACACACTCGCTCAAATAATTACACACTCACTCACTAATAATTACACACTCACTCACTAATAATTACACACTTGTTCACAAAAAATTACACACACACAAATTATTATACACTCACTCAAATAATTACACACACACTAATAATTACACACTCGCTCAAATAATTACACACTCACTAATAATTACACACTCGCTCAAATAATTACACACTCACTCACTAATAATTACACACACACTCACTAATAATTACACACTTGTTCACAAAAAATTACACACACACAAATTATTATACACTCACTCAAATAATTACACACTCACTAATAATTACACACTTGCTCAAATAATTACACACTCACTAATAATTACACACTCGCTCAAATAATTACACACTCACTCACTAATAATTACACACTCACTCACTAATAATTACACACTTGTTCACAAAAAATTACACACACACAAATTATTATACACTCACTCAAATAATTACACACTCACTCAAATAATTACACACTCACTCACTAATAATTACACACTCACTCAAATAATTACACACTCACTCACTAATAATTACACACTCACTAATAATTACACACTTGTTCACAAAAAATTACACACACACAAATTATTATACACTCACTCAAATAATTACACACTCACTCAAATAATTACACACTCACTCACTAATAATTACACACTCACTCAAATAATTACACACTCACTCACTAATAATTACACACACACTCACTAATAATTACACACTTGTTCACAAAAAATTACACACACACAAATTATTATACACTCACTCAAATAATTACACACTCACTCACTAATAATTACACACTTGTTCACAAAAAATTACACACACACAAATTATTATACACTCACTCAAATAATTACACACTCACTCACTAATAATTACACACTTGTTCACTAATAATTACACACTCACTCAAAAAATTACACACTTGTTCACAAAAAATTACACACTCAAATTATTATACACTCACTCAAATAATTACACACTCACTCACAAATAATTACACACTCATTCTCAAATAATTACACACTTGTTCACAAAAAATTACACACACTCAAATAATTACACACTCACTAATAATTACACACTCACTCAAATAATTACACTCAATCACTAATAATTACACACTCACTCAAATAATTACACACTCACTCACTAATAATTACACACTCACTCACTAATAATTGCACACTCAAAAATAATTGCACACTCACTCACTAATAATTACACACTCACTCAAATAATTACACACTCACTCACTAATAATTACACACTCACAAATAATTACACACTCACTCAAATAATTACACACTCACTCACTAATAATTACACACTTGTTCACAAAAAATTACACACACACAAATTATTATACACTCACTCAAATAATTACACACTCACTAATAATTACACACTCACTCAAATAATTACACACTCACTAATAATTACACACTCACAAATAATTACACACTCACTCACTAATAATTACACACTCACTCAAAAAATTACACACTTGTTCACAAAAAATTACACACTCAAATTATTACACACTCACTCAAATAATGACACACTCACTTAAATAATTACACACTCAATCAGTAATAATTACACACTCACAAATAATTACACACTCACTCACTAATAATTGCACACTCACAAATAATTGCACACTCACTCACTAATAATTACACACTCACTCAAATAATTACACACTCACTCACTAATAATTACACACTCACAAATAATTACACGCTCACTCACTAATAATTACACACTCACTCACAAATAATTACACACTCACTCACTAATAATTACACACTCACAAATAATTACACACTCACTCAAATAATTACACACTCACTCACTAATAATTACACACTTGTTCACAAAAAATTACACACACACAAATTATTACACACTCACTAATAATTACACACTCACTAATAATTACACACTCACTCACTAATAATTACACACTTGTTCACAAAAATTACACACTCACTCAAATAATTACGCACTCGCTCACTAATAATTACACACTCGCTCAAATAATGACACACTCACTTGCTAATAATTACACACTCACTCACTAATAATTACACACTCGCTCAAATAATTACACACTCACTCACTAATAATTACACACTCGCTCACTAATAATTACACACTCACTCACAAATTATTATACACTCACTCACAAATAATTATACACTTGTTCACAATTAATTACACTCACTAATAATTACACACTCGTTCACTAATAATTACACACTCACTAATAATTACACACTCACTCACAAATCATTAAACACTTGTTCACAATTAATTACACTCACTCATTAATAATTACACACTGGTTCACAAATAATCACACAGTCACTCACAAATTATTATACACTTGTTCACAATTAATTACACTCACTCACTAATAATTACACACTCACTCAGAAATAATTACAAACGAACTCACAAATAATTACACACTTATTCACAAATAATTACACACTTACTCAAATAATTATACACTTATTCACAAATAATTACACACACTCACAAATAATTGCACACTTGTTCACAAATAATTACACACTCACAAATAATTATACACTCATTCACAAATAATTGCACACTTGTTCACAAATAATTACACACTCACAAATAATTATACACTTGTTCACAAATAATTACACACTCACAAATAATTACACACTTGTTCACAAAATTAGCTACACACTCGCTCACAAATAATTACACACGCACTCACAAATAATTACACACTCACTCACAAATAATTATACACTTGCTCACAAGTAATTACACACTCGCTCACAAATAATTATACACTTGCTCACAAATAATTATACACTTACTCACAAGTAATTACACACTTGCTCACAAAATTAGCTACACACTCACTCAAATAATTATACACTTGCTCACAAATAATTACACACTCGCTCACAAATAATTATACACTTGCTCACAAATATTTATACACTCGCTCACAAAAACAGCTACACACTCGCTCACAAGTAATTACACACTTATTCACAAAAATAGCTACACACTCGCTCTCAAATCATTACACACTTGCTCACAAGTAATTACACACTTGCTCACAAAATTAGCTGCACACTCACTCACAAATAATTATACACTTGCCCACAAATAATTACACACTCGCTCACAAATAATTATACACTTGCTCACAAATAATTACACACTTGCTCACAAATAATTGCACACTCACTCAAATAATTATACACTTGCTCACAAGTAATTACACACTCACTCACAAATAATCATACACTTGCTCACAAGTAATTACACACTCGCTCACAAAAATTATACACTTGCTCACAAGTAATTACACACTCACTCAAATAATTATACACTCGCTCACAAATAATTACACACGCACTCACAAATAATTACACACTCACTCACAAATAATTATACACTTGCTCACAAATAATTACACACTCGCTCACAAATAATTATACACTTGCTCTCAAATAATTACACACTCGCTCACAAATAATTATACACTTGCTCATAAATAATTACACACTCGCTCACAAATAATTATACACTTGCTCACAATAATAGCTACACACTCGCTCACAAATAATTATACACTCGCTCACAAATATTTATACACTTGCTCACAAAAATAGCTACACACTCACACAATTAATTACACACTCACTCAGAAATAATTTCACACTTGCTCGCAAATAATTACACACTCGCTCACAAGTAATTACACACTCACACAAATAATTATACACTCACAAGTAATTATACACTCATTCACAAAAATCACTACACACTCACTTGCAAATAATTACACACTTGCTCACAAGTAATTACACACTCGCTCACAAATAATTACTCACTTGTTCACAAATAATTACACACACACTCACAAATAATTATACACTTGCACACAAGTAATTACACACTCGCTCACAAATAATTACTCACTTGCTCACAATTAATTACACACTCACTCACAAATAATTATACACTTGCTCACAAATATTTATACACTCGCTCACAAGTGATTACACACTCTCTCACAAAAATAGCTACACACTCGCTCACAAATAATTATACACTCACTCACAAATATTTATACACTTGCTCACAAAAATAGCTACACACTCACACAATTAATTACACACTCACTCAGAAATAATTTCACACTTGCTCGCAAATAATTACACACTCGCTCACAAGTAATTACACACTCACACAAATAATTATACACTCACAAGTAATTATACACTCATTCACAAAAATCACTACACACTCACTTGCAAATAATTACACACTTGCTCACAAGTAATCACACACTCGCTCACAAATAATTACTCACTTGTTCACAAATAATTACACACACACTCACAAATAATTATACACTTGCACACAAGTAATTACACACTCGCTCACAAATAATTACTCACTTGCTCACAATTAATTACACACTCACTCACAAATAATTATACACTTGCTCACAAATATTTATACACTCGCTCACAAGTGATTACACACTCTCTCACAAAAATAGCTACACACTCGCTCACAAATAATTATACACTCGCTCACAAATATTTACACACTTGCTCACAAGTAATTATACACTCACTCAAGTAATTACTCACTCGCTCACAAATAATTATACACTTGCTCACAAGTAATTACACACTCACTCACAAAAATAGCTACACACTCGCTCACAAGTAATTACACACTCGCTCACAAAAAATTATACACTTGCTCACAAGTAATTATACACTCGCTCACAGATAATTATACACTTGCTCACAAGTAATCACACACTCACTCACAGATAGTTATACACTTGCTCACAAATAATTATACACTTTCTCACAAGTAATTACACACTCGCTCATAAAAATACCTACATACTCGCTTACAACTAATTACACACTCGCTCACAAATAATTATACTCACTCACTAAAATAGCTACACACTCGCTCACAAAAAATTACACACTCGCTCACAAAAAGTTACGCACTCGCTCACAAAATAGCGACACACTCGCTCACAAATAATTACACAATCACTCACAAAAATAGCCAGTCCTCGTGGAGACGAAGTCCCATCTTCACACTGAGGACACCATCCAACGTGTTGTGTGGCACTACCACCGTGCTAAATGGGATAGATTCAGAACAGATCTAGCAGCTCAAAACTGGGCATCCATGAGGCGCTGTGGGCCATCAGCAGCAGCAGAATTATATTCCAGCACAATCTGTAACCTCATGGCCCGGCATATTCCTCACTCTACCATTACCAACAAGCCAGGGGATCAACCCTGGTTCAATGAGGAGTGTAGAAGAGCAACACCAGGCATACCTAAAAATGAGGTGCCAACCTGGTGAAGCTACAACTCAGGATTACATGCATGCTAATCAGATGATACAAAGATAGGCCGTGTGGTTGATAGTGAGGAGGAAAGCTGTAGACTGCAGGAAGATATCAATGGACTGGTCAGGTGGGCAGAAAAGTGGCAAATGGAATTCAATCCAGAGAAGTGTGAGGTAATGCATTTGGGGAGGGCAAACAAGGCAAGGGAATACACAATAAATGGAAGGATATTGAAAGGTGTAGAGGAAGTGAGGGACCTTGGAATGCATGTCCACAGATCCCTGAAGATAGCAGGACAGGTAGATAAGGTGGTTAAGAAGGCATATGGGATACTTTCCTTTATTAGCCGAGGCATAGAATATAAAAGCAGGGATGTTATGCTGGAACTGTATAAAACACTAGTTAGGCCACAGCTTGAGTACTGTGTACAGTTCTGGTCACCACATTACAGGAAGGATGTAATTGCAGTAGAGAGGGTGCAGAGGAGATTTACGAGGATGTTGCCAGGACTGGAGAATTTTAGCTATGAGGAAAGATTGGATAGGCTGGGGTTGTTCTCTCTGGAACAGAGGAGGCTGAGGGGAGATTTAATTGAGGTATAAAAAATTATGACGGGATTAGATAGAGTGGATAGGAAGGACCTATTTCCCTTAGCAGAGAGGTCAATAACCAGGGGGCATAGATTTAAAGTGATTGGTAGAAGGATTAGAGGGGAGCTGAGGAGAAATTTTTCCCCCAGAGGGTGGTGGGGGTCTAGAACTCACTGCCTGAGAGGGTGGTAGAGGCAGAAACCCTCAACTCATTTAAAAGGTACCTGGATGTGCACCTGAAGTGCCGAAACCCACAGGGCTACAGACTAAGTGCTGGAAAGTGGGATTAGGCTGGGTGGCTCATTTTCGGCTGGTGCTGACCCAATGAGCTGAATGGCCTCCTTCTGTGCTGTAAATTTTCTGTGATTCTGTGAGAGATGCAGCTCAAAGTGTTCTGGTGTAAATAACTTAACCCTGGGAGGTCTCACCTCGTGTCTGCAGCACTGAAGGACGTGAAGTTCTGACACTTGTACAGTTTGATGTGTGAACAGTGAGCGTACATTTAAAGAAAGTGAAGGAAATATTTGCTTTTTTGAGGTCCCTCTGAGCGGTTGAACAGTTTTGTGTGAATAAAATGCAGCTGCAGGAAGCAGTAATTAACTCAGACCATTACATTTCAGTTCACAGCAAGTGAGCACTGAATTAGAGGACGAGTAAAATTAACAAACTATCTCCCCCTCGCCCGAGAGAGTTGTTGATTTAAGGAGTGCCCTCCCAACTGGAAGAGTGGCGATTGTGAGCTGGTTATTTAATCATGGGGGACCCTGGAGTCTGTACTCACTCTCACCTGACGCCCACACAGAGGGGTAAATTTCCACCTTCTCCGCCTGCCCGCTGACCTTGCTGCAGATGTAAACAATTTTACAACACCAAGTTATAGTCCAACAATTTTATTTTAAAATCCACAAGCTTTCGGAGGCTTCCTCCTTCCTCAGGTGAAATTCCATTTCATTTCCACATTCACCTGAGGAAGGAGGAAGCCTCCAAAAGCTTGTGGATTTTAAAATAAAATTGTTGGACTATAACTTGGTGTTGTAAAATTGTTTACAATTGTCAACCCCAGTCCATCACCGGCATCGCCACATCATTGCTGCAGATGGTCCGTTTGACCCGTTCGAATTTCATTCCACCGATTTTAATTTCTCCCAATCTCTGGACCCTCTGCCAATGCAACTCTCTCTCAGGACAGTCAAAGTCCAGCTCCGGGCTTGAAGCTGAGCAGGTCCATTAAAGTGAAGGATAAATTTGTTTTAGTTAATTGACATTCTCTCCTTTTTCTGCCTAATAAGAAACAGAATTTATCAGTATTAAACAGTAAATAAACCGTTGAAAGTTGAAAGCTTCCTGCTCTAAGCAAAGCCGAGGTCTCCAAACAGTAAACCTTCCATGACAAGTCAGACAGTCCCTGCTCCAGAGATAAAAAGTTGCAGTTGGGAATATTTAAAGCTGTCGGGAACCAAGGGCTCGATTTTAGGGTCGGGTTTCCAGCGGGGGGGCCCCGAAAATCCCGATCTCCGATCACGTGACCGGATTCGGACGAAATCCCGGCCACTTCCGGGTACCGCGCTGACGTGCGGGGCTGCGCGCGCAAGCCCCGCTGGTGGGAATCCCGCAGGCAATTAAAGCCAGCGGGGTTCCACTTGAGAGTACTTAACTTGCTCGTTGTGGTCAGTTAATGAGCTGAAGCAGCTGTCAAAAGAGGAAGTGTGGGATTTTACGGTCAAAGCAGTCAGTTTCCCACACTGGGGGAAACAGGACCCTTCAAACCAGGCGTGTTGCAGCCAGCAGCCTGTGGCAGGTGCCAAGGTGCACTCCACGGGGGAGAGCCCTCACCCACGCAGGAGGCCACCGCGTCACATAGGGCAACCCCTGCCCTCCACCAACCCCCGCCAAGCCAGAGGACAGACCGACACGAAACCGCAGCCCCAGTCCGAGGACCCACCCACCTACCCTGCACAACCCCTCAGACCAACACCTGCCAGATGGGTGGTGCGTTGACATCGTTGGAGGACGAACAGGATGACCAGCCCCAGCAGCCTCGCAGTCCACGCCATCCGCCTCGGAGACGTGGGGCCCCCCAACACGGTGCTGCGGCACACCCACCTGCACAGCAGGAGGGAGGGCAACCGCAGAGAGAGATGCGTCGCAGGAGGCACTACCCTCCGCACAGGGTGTACAGAGCGAGGCTCAGCTTCATGGACCTCTCCGAGGAGCAGTGCATACGTAGGCTCAGAGTCAATCGCCAGGTAGTCGCCGACATCTGCAGCCTCCTTAACGACGAGCTGCTCCCTGATGGACCAAGCAGCATCTTCTTACCTGTCGCCGTCAAAGTCACCACTGCCCTCAACTTCTTCGCATCCGGTTCCTTCCAGGGTGCCACCGGGGACATCACCGGGGTCTGTCAGTCCTCTGCACACAAGTGCATAAGGCAGGTCACCGATGGGTTGTTCCGCAGGGCCTCCCACTACATCAACTTCGCCATGGACGAGCGCAGCCAGATGGAGAGGGCGGTTGGATTCCATGCCATGGCCGGCTTCCCACGGGTGCAGGGTGTAATCGACTGCACCCACATCGCAATACGGGCACCTCCACATGAGCCAGGGCTGTTCATCAACAGGAAGGGGTATCACTCCATGAACGCCCAGCTCATCTGTGACCTCCGCCAGAGATTCCTACACGTGTGCGCCAGATACCCCGGCAGCTGCCACGATGCCTTTGTCCTCAGGGAGTCCGCCGTCCCGCCCATCCTGCAGGCACCCAACGCCGGCAACGGCTGGCTCCTCGGCGACAAGGGGTATCCCCTCCACACGTGGCTCATGACACCTCTGAGGAACCCCATCACCGAGCCCGAGCGTCGGTACAATGACAGCCACACTGCTACCAGGTCTACAATTGAGCAGACCATAGGGCTTCTCAAGATGCGCTTCAGGTGCCTTGATCGTTCTGGGGGAGCGCTGCAATACACACCATTCAGAGTGGGACGAATTATAGTTGTCTGCTGTGCCCTGCACAACATGGCCCAACAGAGAGGGGTGCCGCTGGAGGAGGCCCCATCCACACCCGCCACCCACATTGAGGAAGGCGAGGGCGAGGAGGAGGAGGAGGAGGAGGAGGAGGAGGAGGCGGAGGCGGAGGAGGCGGAGGAGGAGGACGCGCCCGAGGATGTTGGACGACCTATGCGCCGAGCCGCGACTCACCGGGATGGTCGCCGGGCCAGGGACGCACTCATACGTCAACGGTTCTCCTAGAGTCAGACACTGCGAGGCGCTCGCATCTCCTCACCTGCACATGCGAGCGGCCATACCAGCCCCCTCCACTGAAGAGTGCTGCCAGTAATCCTGCACCCACAGCAGTGTGCCCAATGGGTGGCAGCAGGTGTTCGCCGTCATGATGGCCTCCACGGAACGCAACTACTGCACAAGCCGCGGAAGAATGGACGAGAGGTGGCAGGAGTGGTGAGAATAGACTATTTAATATGTGGAATGTGACATCATTTAAGAAACAAAGTACAAAATAATAAACACCCTGGTGTATTCCCTTTGTGATTATAAGGCCTTTGGAATTCTTCTCCGGGAACCCCTACGTGGTGCTACCCCTGTGGCTCCAGCAGAGGTAGTGGCAGGTTGCTCGTCTTCTTGCCTTGACCGGGTAGATGCTTTTGGCGGACGGCCCCTGGGTTTCGGTGCCCGTGAGGGCACCTCCACAGACTGCTCCTCCTGCACCGGGGCAGGGGCAGACTCGGCCACCTGGAGAGGAGGCACCATTGCGGGTGCTGGTTGAGAGGTGGGCGACGGGTGGGACGTGGGGACGCCTTGAGAGGCGTCCCCGCTTCCATGTCCCCGGTCACCATCATCCCTCTCTTGGCCTCGGCCCACATCACCCCTTCCACCCTGCTGGACGGCAGTTTGGATGGCACGTGTGAGGCCTTGCAAGGCCACCCCTAGTGTATCCCTCAGCCTGTTGGTGGCGTCGGAATGTTGCTCACCCTGAATCCGTACAGACGTTGTGAGGGCCTGCAAGGACTCGAAGTGGAGCTGTGCGTGACGCTCGAGGGAGGCCAGCCTGTCCTCCACCGCAGACAGTCCCGCACCTACCCGCGACACTGTGTCGCCGGTACCCTCCTGTGCCTGCGCCACCAATGCCCACATGCAGGAGGTGGACTCCTCCATCGTCTGCGCTATTGTGGACAATGCGCGCGGCACCTCTGCCAGCACCTCAGCAATTAGCTGGTGGCCCTCGACGACTCTCCTTTTCTCTGGTGGCCCCCTGGGTTCAGCATCTGGGTCCGGCTGAGCAGAGCCTGGAGATGAGTGCTCCCTTCGTCGCGGACCCTCCGCGGCTGCCCCTGCCACCAGGGTCTGCTCATGCTCACTCGTGCGCAGTGACTCACCAAGTGCTACCCCAACTAGTTGGCGAGGGGGACCCACCGAGGTGCGTGTCTCTGCGCTGGTGGATGGTTGGCTCTGATGTGACGATGCACCCTCAGAGACCGCCATGTCCTCTGAGGAATCGCCCTCCATGCTCGCTTGATCCAAAGACGCACCTGCAAGAGAACAGAGGGCACTTTGAGGCATGTGGACCAACTTGACAGTGCGCCTGATGGCAGGTGATGATACGGTCACTCGCGATCATGGGTGTTGAGTGTCAGCTTTCCCTTACCGGCCGTTTCGGCAGCGACACACTCGCCATCGGCCACCGACAGGCAATGTCGCGTGCGGGCGAGGTCGAGCGCCTCCACCTCTGCGTCGGTGAGCTCCACCACTTGCGGCGGCCCACCTCCGGTGCGTGCCCTTTCGCGGTTGTTCTTGCTCCTCTTCTCCTGTGAAGGCAAAACACAGATGTGTGAGTGGGTGCGTCTTGCATCGTGAGACGCATCGAGCATCGGTGTGGTTGGGTTGAGCGTGGCGCGGAACGGATGGGAGGAAGTGTGGGCCACGTGCCCATCCCATTGCATGGGGATTGGGGTGTGTGGTAGTGTTCGGGTGGGGTCAGGGACGGTGGGTACTTGCGTGCACGGCGAGGATGGTGAATGAGTGGCTGTGAGGATTGCTGATGGAGCGCAGTGGTGGCTGTGCAGGAGGGGGTTGTGATCTGCTTGGCGTGATGGTGGGGACGGGATGTGGGAGGGTGCGTTGGTGTACTCACCTTGCCAGACCTAGTCAGGTCATTGAAGCGCTTGCGGCACTGCTCCCAAGTCCTTGGGGTGTTGCCCCTGCTGCTCACCTCCGCCGCCACCTCTGCCCATGCCTTCCTGGTTGCGGCGGCAGGGAACTTGCGCCCATCCTCAGGGAAGAGTGTTTCCCTCCTCCTCCTCACGCCCTCCAGCATCAGCTGCAGTGCCAGATCTGAAAAACGGGGCGCAGCCTTTCCCCTTGGTTGAGCCATTCTCCCAGACCTCTTGCTTGCAGCAGGAGGGGCTTTGGGAGACTGCCCCTTTAACTGGAGCTCCTACATCGCGTCGACGGTACTGCGCATGCGCAGCCGGCCGGCACGCAGCTGGGGAGCGCAGAACCCGGAAGCAGGCCTTAATGGGTCCAATTATCCCGCGATCGCGTGGGGGACGCACACAATTACCCGTCCGCGTTTTCGACGCTCCCGGAGGACCACCCGCTGGGAACCCGCAGGCCTGCTAAATTCGAGCCCCAAGAGTCCATTGATCTTAGTGTGTGTGTTGATCCAGGACTGACTGGAGAGAGAGCGGGAGACTGAGCTCTGAGTGGAAGGCAGATCATTTAGGGTGTAAAATTGCACTTATTATTTGCACTGAATTTGTTTTGGGATGTTACTCTGCTTTAGTAAAACGACTGTAACAGAAACCAAAAGCAAAATACTGCAGATGCTGGAAATCTGAAATAAAAGCAGAAAATGCTGGAAATGCTCAGGAAGTGTCTGTGGAGAAAGAAACAGAGTTAATGGGCCTGATTTTAGCAGGCCTGCGGGTTTCCGGCGGGTTGGGTTTCGGGTGCGTGGCCTCCACTCCCGGTGAAATTAGTGTGTTTCCAGCGCGATCGTAGCAGGCAACCCACTAATTGGAATCATTTACCTGCTCCTCCGGGGTCCACGCTGCTGGTCTGCGCGTCGGGCGGGCTGCGCATGCGCAGTATGATCTGTCATCTGGAGGCTCTCTAGTTAAAGGGGCAGTCCTCCACTGACAGATGCTGCAACCAATGGAACAAATTACAGCATGGAGCAGCCCAGGGGGAAGGCTGCTCCCAGTTTAATGATGCCTCACCCCAGGTATCATCAGATGGGGTGAGGAGGAGGGGGAGGACAGAGATCTTCCACCCGGCGGGCGGGAGGAAGCGGCCAGCCTCTGCCACCAAGAAGGCCTGGCTCGAGGTGGCAGAGGGGGTCACCTGCACCACCAACATATCGCCCACCTGCATACAGTGCAGGAGGCGCTCCAATGACCTCAGTAGGTCAGCAACAGTGAGAACACGTAGTCTTTCCCCTACACTCCGTCTGCCACAACACTGCCCCGACCTCACATCTCCTTCTGCACTGCCAACACTACTCTGTCACATCACCCCTCATACCCACTCAAACCCCATCCTCATCTTACCTGCACCTACTCACCTCGCGAGTACTCACCCCGCCACTACCACGCAACCCAATCCTCATACAATCTCATGGCTCTATCCCATACTCACCCTCTCGTGCATCCCTCTCACGGCCAGCCTCACTCAACCTGCCACCACCTGTGCTGCAGCCACAGGGCATGCATCACATATGTGCAGTAGGCAGCGTAAGGCAAACGTGTGGTGAGCATGAAGGGGATGCACAAGGGTGTTTGAGGGTTTGCCATGGGTGTTACCTATATTGAATTTCAGAGCAACAAACAGCACACATTATATTGGCACCACCACTGCCATGTCTCCACGAATTCTGTCTGTTGTGTCCAATAATGCCCGCTCCTGGGTATCACTATGAGGACCCACCACTGATGCCACCCATCGTGTTACTGCAGAGTGGGTGCAGGTGTATTTGCAGGGCTCTTCCGCACAGACGACTGAGAGACATCGGCGGTGTTGCCGGCTGCACCCTGGAAGGATGCGGAGGAGAAGGTGTGGAGGGCAGTGGTGACTTTGACAGCGACAGGTAAGCAGATGGTGCTGGGGCCAGCCAGGAGCAGCTCGGCATGAAAGAGCCTCCAGATCTCCACGACTACATGTCGAGTGAATCTGCGCCTCCGTGTGCACTGCTGCTCGGAGAGGTCCGGGGAGCTGAGCCTCGGCCTGTGGACCCTGTGGCGAGGGTAGTGCCCTCTGCGATGCGTCTCTCTCTGCGGTAGCCCTCCCTCCTGCTGTGCAGGTGGGCGTGCAACAACACCGTGTTGGGGGGATCCACGTCTCTGCGGCGGACGGCGTGGACTGCGAGGCTGCTGGGGCTGGTCATGCTGTTCGTCCTCCGAGGGTGTCCACACACCACCCAACTGGCAGGTGTTGGTCTGAGGGGTTGTGCAGGGTAGGTGGGTGGTTCCTCGGACTGGGGCCGCTGTTTCGTGTCGGTCTGTCCTCTGGCTTGGCGGGGGGTGGTGGGGGGCAGGGGTTGCCCTATGTGACGCGGTGGCCTCCTGCGTGGGTGAGGGCTCTCCCCCGTGGAGTGCACCTTGGCACCTGCCACTGGCTGCTGGCTGCAACACGTCTGGTTGGAGGGAGACTGTTTCCCCCAGTGTGTGAAACACACTGCGTTGAAGGTAAAATCCCACACTTCCTGTTTTGACAGCTGATTCAGCTCATTTAATGACCTCAACAAGCAAGGTAAGTGCTCTCAAGTGGAACCCCGCTGGCTTTAATTGCCTGCGGGATTCCCACCAGCGGGGGCCGCGCACGCAGCCCCGCACGTCATCAGGGAACCCGGAAGTGGTCGGGATCGTGGCGCGATCCGGTCACGTGACTGGATATCGGGATTTTCGGGGCCCCCCCGCTGGAAACCCACAGGAAACCCGACAGTAAAATCGAGCCCAATGTTTCAGGTCGTTAATAGTGTTAATGTTTCAGGTCGTTAATAGTGTTAATGTTTCTGATGAAAGGTCATCGACCTGAAACGTTAACACTGTTTTTTTTCCACGGATGCTGCCTGACTTGCTGAGTATTTCCAGCATTTTCTGTTTTTATTTCTACTCTAACAGTGAGTCTTGACCCTAACCTGGGAGCAGCCCCTGCTGCACCAATGAGACTTGGCCCACACCAGTAGGCTTGTGGCATTTTACATAGGAACAAGAGGAGGCCATTCAGCCCCTCGAGCCTGTTCTGCCATTCAATGAGATCATGGCTGATCTGGATCCTAACTCCATCTGCCCGCTATGGCTCCATATCCCCTCATATCCCTTGGCGAGCAAAAATGTATCAATCTGAGATTTAAAATTACTAATTGAGCTAGCATCTACTGCTCTTTGTGGGAGAGAGTTCCACACTTCTACCAAACATTGCGTGAAGAAATGTTTCCTAACTTCTCTCCTGAATGGCCTGGCTCTGATTTTAAGGTTATTCGCTCAGAGGGTTGTGGATCTTTGGAATTCTCTACCCCAGGGGGCTGTGGATGCTGAGTCATTGAGTATTTTCAAGGTTGAGATTGATAGATTTTTGGACTCTAGGGGAATCAAGGGATACGGGGATCGGGCAGGAAAGTGGAGTTGAGGTCGAAGATCAGACATGACCTTATTGAATGGTGGAGCAGGCTTGAGGGGCCGAATGGCCTACTCCTGCTCCTATTTCTTATGTTCTTAAGCTGGGATTGTTCTCCTTAGAGCAGAGAGGGTTAAGAGAAGACGTAATAGAGGTATTCAAAATAATGAGGGGTTTTGATGGAGCAAGTAGGGAGAAACTGTTTAATTTGGCAAATGGGTCGGTAACCAAAGGTCATAGATTTAAAATAATTGGCGAATGAACTAGAGGGGAAATGAGGAGAAACTTTTTCACAATGAGGATTGTTAAGATCTGGATCTCACTCCCTGAAAGGGCGGTGGAAGCAGATTCCACAGGTACTTTCAGAAGGCAATTGGACATGTACTTGAAGGGGACTAATTTTCAGGGTTATGGGGAAAAAGTTGGGATGTGGGACTAAATTGGACGGCTCTTTCAAAGAGGCACAGGCATAACGGGCCGAATGGCCTCATTCTGTGCTGTAAGATTCTATGATTCTCCTTGTCGTACACTCCCCCACCAGCAGAAAAAGTTTCTCTCTATCCACCCTATTAATTCCTTTCAAAATCTTAAAAACCTCAATCTAATCACCCCTCAACCTTCTATATCTCAGGGAATACAAGTCCAGTTTGTGTAATCTCACCTCATAATCTAACCCTTGGAGCTCTGGTAACATTCTGGTGAATCTGCACTGCACTCCTTCCTTTCTAAGGTGCGGTGCCTGGAACTGTACACAGTGCTCCAGATGTGGTGTGACCAGGGCTTTATATAGCTGTAGCAAAACTTCCTCCCCTTTATATTCTAGCCCTCTGATTATTTTTTGTACCTGACCACCACATTTTAGTGATCTCTGTACATGGACCCCTAAATCTTTTTGGACAGCCACTGTTCCAAGTTTTTGACCATTTAAAAAATACTCGGATCGATCCTTTTTTGGTCCAAAATGGGTGACCTCACACTTACCTGCATTGAAATCCATCTGCCAGTTTTGCCCACTCATTTAATCCATCAATGTCTCTGTAATTTTATGCTCCCGTCTACACTACTCACTCTGCCACCAACCTTTGTGTCATCAATAAACTTGGATACGTGGCTCTGTATTTGCCAATTTGTGCCCAATTACGGGCAGTTTTTGCCCTATGGATCGAGACTCAGAACGAGCTGAGTGGAGACTGCCAAACTAATTTCACATAGAACCACTGTGGCCAGAGGCAGAGGAGCCTTTGATTTCACTCATCTGGATTGGGTTCAAACCAAGGATATAGAGGAGCAAATTTGCAGGGAAATTACAGAGATGCAAGAACCATAGAGTAGTGATAATGGGGTCTTCAACTATCCTAATATAGACTGGGACAGTAACAGTGTGAAGGGCAAAGAGGGGGAGGAATTTCTGAAGTGTATTCAGGAGAACTTTCTTGATCAGTATGTTTCCGGCCGAACGAGGAAGGAGGCATTGCTGGATCTGGTTCTGGGGAATGAGGTGGGTCAAGCGGAGAAAGTGTCAGTGGGGGAACAGAGATCATAGTATCATAAGGTTTAGATTCGTTATGGAAAAGGACAAGGAGCAATCTAGAGTCTTCTATAGGCATGTAAACAGTAAACAGGTAGTAAGAGGGGGGGTGGGGCCGATTAGGGACCAAAAAGGAGATCTACTCATGGAGGCAGAGGGCATGGCTGAGGTACTAAATGAGTACTTTGCATCTGTTTTTACCAAGGAAGAAGATGCTGCCAAAGTCACAGTAAAAGGGGAGGTAGTTGAGATACTGGATGGGTTAATACTTGATCAAGAGGAGCTAACTAGAAAGGCTAGCTGTACTTAAAGTAGATAAGTCACTCGGTCCGGATGGGATGCATCCGAGGTTGCTGAGGGAAGTAAGGGTGGAAATTGCGGAGGTGCTGGCCATAATCTCCCAAACATCCTTAGATACAGGGGTGGTGCCAGAGGACAGGAGAATTGCAAATGTTACACCCTTGTTCAAAAAAGGGTGTAAGGATAAACCCAGCAACTAAAGGCCAGTCAGTTTAATCTCAGTGGTGGGGAAACTTTTAGAAACTATAATCCAGGACAAAATGAATAGTCACTTGGACAAGTGTGGATTAATTAAGGAAAGCCAGCATGGATTTGTTAAAGGCAAATCGTGTTTAACTAACCTGATAGAGTTTTTTGATGAGGTAACAGAGAGGGTCGATGAGGGCAATGTGGTTGATGTTGTGTATATGGACTTTCAAAAGGTGTTTAATAAAGTGCCGCATAATAGGCTTGTCAGCAAAGTTGAAGCCCATGGAACAAAAGGGGCAGTGGCAGCATGGATACGAAATAGGCTAAGTGACATGAAACAGAGAGTAGTGGTGAACGGTTGTTTTTCGGACTGGAGGGAGGTGTACAGTGGTGTTCCCCAGGGGTCGGTGCTGGGACCACTGCTTTTCTAGATATATATTAATGACTTGGACTTGGGTGTACAGGGCACAATTTCAAAATTTGCAGATGATACAAAACTTGGAAGTGTAGTAAACAGTGAGGAGGATAGTGATAGACTTCAAGAGGATATAGACAGTCTGGTGAAATGGGCAGACACGTGGCAGATGAAATTTAATGCAGAGAAGTGTGAAGTGATACATTTTGTCAGGAAGAATGAGGAGAGGCAATATAAACTAAACAGTACAATTTTAAAGGGGTTGCAGGAGCAGAGAGATCTGGGGGTATATGTGCTCAAATCTTTGAAGGTGGCAGGACAGGTTGAGAAAGCGGCTAAAAAAGCATACGGGATCCTGGGCTTTATAAATAGAGGCATAGAGTACAAAAGTATAGAAGTCATGATGAACCTTTATAAAAGTCTGGTTCAGCCACAACTGGAGTATTGTGTCCAGTTCTGGGCACCGCACTTTAGGAAAGATTGTGAAGACCTTAGAGAGGGTGCAGAAAAGATTTACTAGAATGGTTCCAGGGATGAGGGACTTCAGTTACGTGGATAGACGAGAGAAGCTGGGGTTGTTCTCCTTGGAGCAGAGAAGGTTGAGAGGAGATTTGATCGAGGTGTTCAAAATCATGATGGGTTCAGATAAAGTAAATGAAGAGAAACTGTTCCCATTGGTGGAAGGGTTGAGAACCAGAGGGCACAGATTTAAGGTGATTGGCAAAAGAACCAAAGGCGACATGAGGAAAAACTTTTTTACACAGCGAGTGGTTATGATCTGGAATGCACTGCCAGAGGAGGTGGTGGAGGCAGATTCAATCGTGGCTTTCAAAAAGGAACTGGATAAATACTTGAAGGGAAAAAATTTGCAGGGCTACAGGGAAAGAACGGGGAAATGGGACTAACTGGATTGCTCTTACAAAGAGCTGGCACGGGCTCAATGGGCCAAATGGCCTCCTTCTGTGCTGTAACCATTCTATGATTCTAAGGTTGCGGAGGTGAAAGGATAGTGTCATTCTGCAACTAACACTGAAACGTGCCCCCTAACTAAACAGTTAGTTATTAATCTCCTTTCAGCTGAATACACAACCCCATCATCCTGAAGGACTCTGGGGAGAACTCCCCTGCACTCCTTCGAATAGTGTCATGGGAACTTTTACATCCACTTAGGGGGCAGACAGGGCCTCGGTTTAACGTCTCATCTGAAAGACGACACCACGATAGAGTTTCTCAGCTGCTGCTCCTGATGAGATGAGCAGCTCATGCCTGGGATTAACACTGGACCTTTCCAGGTCTGTGTTGTTTAATAGGATTCTCCAGCTCAGTAAAGGAGTTTGAATCTCCTTATGTTAATCTCTAAGACTGATCACAGTGCCGAGTGGCCTGTTAGGTGACAACAGAGATTGTCAGCAGTTGGGTTTCTGTCTGTTCTCCCTGATGCAACGAGCCCCTAATATGAAGTCAGTTTGGCTCAGTCGGTATAATTCCTACCTTGGAATTGTGGAACTCTACGCTCACAGCTCACAACTCACAGCTCACAACTCACAGCTCACAACTCTACGCTCACAACTCACCTCTCACAGCTCACAACTCACCTCTCACAGCTCACAACTCACAGCTCACAACTCACAGCTCACAACTCTACGCTCACAGCTCAAAGCTCAACTCACCGCTCACAACTCACCGCTCACAACTCACAACTCACCTCTCACAACTCACAACTCACCGCTCACAACTCACCTCTCACAGCTCACAACTCACCTCTCACAGCTCACAACTCACAGCTCACAACTCACAGCTCACAGCTCACAACTCACAGCTCACAACTCACAGCTCACAACTCACAGCTCACAGCTCACAACTCACAACTCACAACTCACCTCTCACCGCTCACAACTCACCTCTCACAGCTCACAACTCACCTCTAACAGCTCACAACTCACAGCTCACAGCTCACAACTCACAACTCACCTCTCACAGCTCACAACTCACCTCTCACAGCTCACAACTCACAGCTCACAACTCACAGCTCACAACTCACAGCTCACAGCTCACAACTCACAACTCACAGCTCACAACTCACAGCTCACAACTCACCTCTCACAACTCACAACTCACCTCTCACAGCTCACAACTCACCTCTCACAACTCACAGCTCACAACTCACAGCTCACAACTCACAACTCACAGCTCACAACTCACAGCTCACAACTCACAGCTCACAACTCACCTCTCACCTCTCACAACTCACAGCTCACAACTCAATTCACAACTCACAGCTCACAACTCACCTCTCACCTCTCACAACTCACAGCTCACAACTCAATTCACAACTCTCAATTCACAACTAACAGCTCACAACTCACAGCTCACAACTCACAACTCACAGCTCACAACTCACAGCTCACAACTCACAGCTCACAGCTCACCGCTCACAACTCACAGCTCACAACTCACAGCTCACAGCTCACCTCTCACAACTCACAACTCACAGCTCACAACTCACAACTCACAGCTCACAACTCACAGCTCACAACTCACCTCTCACAACTCACAGCTCACAGCTCACAACTCACAGCTCACAACTCACAACTCACCGCTCACAACTCACAGCTCACAACTCACAGCTCACCGCTCACCGCTCACAACTCACAACTCACAGCTCACAACTCACAACTCACCGCTCACAGCACACAACTCACAACTCACCGCTCACAACTCACAGCTCACCGCTCACAACTCACAGCTCACAGCTCACAGCTCACAACTCACAACTCACAGCTCACCACTCACAACTCACCGCTCACAACTCACCGCTCACCGCTCACAACTCACAGCTCACCACTCACAACTCACTGCTCACAACTCACCGCTCACAGCTCACAGCTCACAACTCACAGCTCACAACTCACCGCTCACAACTCACCGCTCACAGCTCACAACTCACAGCTCACAACTCACAGCTCACAACTCACAGCTCACAACTCACCGCTCACAACTCACAGCTCACAGCTCACAACTCACCGCTCACAACTCACCGCTCACAGCTCACAACTCACTGCTCACAACTCACCGCTCACAGCTCACAGCTCACAACTCACAGCTCACAACTCACAGCTCACAGCTCACAGCTCACAACTCACCACTCACAACTCACCGCTCACAACTCACAGCTCACAGCTCACAGCTCACAACTCACAGCTCACAACTCACAGCTCACAGCTCACCGCTCACAGCTCACAGCTCACAACTCACAGCTCACAACTCACCGCTCACCGCTCACAACTCACCGCTCACAACTCACAACTCACAACTCACAACTCACCGCTCACAACTCACCGCTCACAACTCACCGCTCACAACTCACCGCTCACCGCTCACAACTCACCGCTCACAGCTCACAGCTCACCGCTCACAGCTCACAGCTCACAACTCACAACTCACAGCTCACAACTCACAACTCACAGCTCACAACTCACAACTCACCGCTCACAGCTCACCGCTCACAACTCACCGCTCACAGCTCACAGCTCACAGCTCACCGCTCACAGCTCACAGCTCACAACTCACAGCTCACAACTCACAACTCACAGCTCACAACTCATAACTCACCGCTCACAGCTCACAACTCACAGCTCACAACTCACAACTCACAGCTCACAACTCACAACTCACAGCTCACAACTCATAACTCACCGCTCACAGCTCACAACTCACCGCTCACAGCTCACAACTCACAGCTCACAACTCATAACTCACAACTCACCGCTCACAACTCACAGCTCACAGCTCACAACTCATAACTCACCGCTCACAGCTCACAACTCACCGCTCACAGCTCACAACTCACAGCTCACAACTCATAACTCACAACTCACAGCTCACAACGCATCTGACAACTGAAATCCAGAAATGCAATTATTCAGAGTTGCTTTCAATGCACCGGGGTGAGCTCCCTGCTCGTCTCCCACCTGATTGTCTGAAGCCCCCTTGCCTCCCCTCCCCCTCCCCTCCCCCCTCCCCTCCCCTCCCCCCTCCCCCCCTCCCCCTCCCCTCCCCCCCTCCCCCTCCCCTCCCCCTCCCCCTCCCCTCCCCCTCCCCTCCCCCTCCCCCTCCCCTCCCCCTCCCGTTTGTGGAATCTTGCTGTGCGCAAATTTGCTGCCACGTTTCCTACATTACAACAGTGACTACCCTTCAAAACTACTTCATTGGATGTAAAACACTTTGGGATGTTGTGAAAGGCGCTATATAAAGGCAAGTCTTTCTTTTCTTTCAACCTCTTTCACTATTTCGCTGCAAATGATACGTGTATTCTGTTTTAGCCCTACCAACAAGCAATGCACTACATTTATCTAAATCAAATGCCGTTTGCCAGTGGGAGGCCCACTCCCCTAGCACATCTAAATCTTTTTGGATTTGATTGCACTCCTCTACCGTCTTAACCCTTGCACAGATTTTGGTGTCATCTGCAAACTTACTGACCACACTCCCAACACCACTGTCCAGGTCATTAATAAAGACCGTGAAGAGTAACGGGCTTCCGACCAATCCCTGGGGGACACCATTAATAACATATCTCTAGGCTGAACCATATCCAGTGAGTCATGCTGAGGGATGAAGCTTGCTTGCAATGCTGAACCTGGTGGTATAGCCTGCCACCACTCATCGTCTAGTCTCACACGTGAAGGATGGTCAGTTGGGCGAGAAACACTATCCCACTAGCAGTCAATGCCCTCAGGCTGGGAGCAGGAGAGACAATTGAGAAAACAGAGAGAAGTGGTCAAGCCAGCTGAGCTGCAGTGACCATGTTTTTTGGCCATTCCCATCGTGTCCATGGTGACGGCATTGTCAGAGATGCCATGGCTCAGAGGAGATGGTAAATCAAGATCCCACCTGACTGGATCCTAAGTGGATCTTAAAAGCCTCATCACCACCCCCGACCCCTGAGTCCACCAAATATCGACCAGGGAGCTGGAGACCCAGGAAATTCCCAGCGGCTACTTAACTCCAGCGGTGATTGAGGAAATGGCATTCAGCGTCCCCGCAGGCGGGAGGTAACGGGGGCGAGTTTCTGCGAGTTACATCAGTGCAATCTGGGCAGAATCAGCCGAACCCAAGTCGAAATTGTGAGATTCCCCCCGATTGCACTGGTTCGGGAAGGTCTTCAAATCGAGCTCATTTCCTGAGGGGCACAGGTGTTGTCGGCACATTTTAAAAGTTTATTCATATCAAAAAATATTTAATTTACTAAGAAACTGACTAGTGTGCACCAATGAAGCTATTAAATGGTTCAGTATAGTTTTTTTTGTTATTTTCATTGATTTTAAAGCAGGTTACTCACAGGTGGAGGAGTGGACACTGATTAAAAATGCTGTGAACCCACTTTCAGATGTCTGAATAAATCTGCACCAGGTGACCACTCTCAAATACAGCAAGGAATACTTTTCAATGATAAAAAAGAAATGATTTCGCTCCATTACGCTGCCTGATTGCACTGGTTCATGGAAGATTTTACATTTGTGATTACGCAAATCAATTTTAGTGGAAACTTGAAGCCGAACCTAAATAGTGAAATTTCAAGGGTAATTTGGGAGCAATTTCCCGATTGTGGGAATGTTTTACGCTGTTTGCTCCCAATCTCACTTGAATTTTACCTCGAAAAAAACACAAAATACAATTAAGAGCTGGATTACAGAATAAACACTGAAACCCTGGAGATAATTTACACTGCAGCGTGAAGCAAAGGTTGTGGATTTTGTCGTGAGCCTGCAGACTGCTGATATTCCTGAGTCCTCTCCTGTACACCGTTATAACTGTCAGCAAACATATTAAAGCCCCAATTTTGCGAGGCCCCGTGTCTGTGGTGGGGTCTCACACACTGAGGTGGCCCAAAATTTCCACATCACACTGGATGTGGACAGGACCTTGTGCGGCTTTGCTCAATTCGGGCTTTAGTGACAATCCACTAATATCACCAGCAGCAAGTCCCAATCTGTAATAATATCACCAGCAGCAATTCCCAATCTGTAATAATATCACCAGCAGCAATTCCCAATCTGTAATAATATCACCAGCAGCAATTCCCAATCTGTAATAATATCACCAGCAGCAATTCCCAATCTGTAATAATATCACCAGCAGCAATTCCCGATCTGTAATAATATCACCAGCAGCAATTCCCAATCTGTAATAATATCACCAGCAGCAAGTCCCAATCTGTAATAATATCACCAGCAGCAATTCCCGATCTGTAATAATATCACCAGCAGCAATTCCCAATCTGTAATAATATCACCAGCAGCAATTCCCGATCTGTAATAATATCACCAGCAGCAATTCCCGATCTGTAATAATATCACCAGCAGCAAGTCCCAATCTGTAATAATATCACCAGCAGCAATTCCCAATCTGTAATAATATCACCAGCAGCAATTCCCGATCTGTAATAATATGACCAGCAGCAATTCCCAATCTATAATAATATCACCAGCAGCAGTTTCCAGATGTCGATATTAACCCTCCCCCTGATGGGCGGGCGAGGGTCTCTCTGCTCCCTCCTCTCTCCCCTTCCTCCTGCCCTCCCTCCCTGCCCTCCCTTCCCCCCTCTCTCTCTCCCCTCCATTCCCTCCCCCTGCTCCTTCCCTGTGAATATCAGGGTCCCAGTTTGTAATATGAATAAATACTGATGCCCTTTAAAATGTGTATTTTTCCTTTTAAACTACTCGGACTTTTTTAGATACAGTTTAAAGGAATGAGACGGATACACTGGGATTAAAACTTTAAAGATCAGCCTTGTATACAAAGTTTTACAAATAAACACACACAAAATCTGCAATTCTTTACAATCCAGTGTTAAAAGACGGAGAGGTTTGCTCCTCAAGCTTCACACCACACAATGGCCTCGAACATTTGCTGATTTGATGCTTTTTCTTGAAAACAAAAGGTTTTCAGGAACTGAAATGCAAACTCTTTCAAAAAGAATAAAGCAGTTGATGTGCGGAGAAAGGCGTTTTTCAGATGGTAGAAATGCGAATTTTAATCTACTCTTTCTAAAAGCTGGAATCATTCTCAAACACACCTGCAAATTGCTTTTTCTTTCATTTCAAAAAACCTGCTTATTACTAATGATCAATTTAAAATTTCATTTTTGTATTGGCCCCAGATTGGAGCAATATTAAATATTTAATTAGAATTTGAAACGGGGCCTTGAATGAGACCGAAGTTATACTGCTGCCTGGTGGGTTGTGACAGGCTGTGAGTGGGGTTCTGAAGGAGACGGAAAACACGTCCGTTGCAACATCTCCCGCACGCAGCTAATCGAGACATTGGTCTCAGTCCCAGTAAAAGCCCGTGTTACTGTCTCTCTTTGCTCTCTCTCCCAACACCTCTCCTACTCCCTTCACTCACTCAGTCACAGCTTAAACTGGTCGTATCAGGCTAAGCAAATCATCACACAGAGTAACAGGACGTAATGCCAACGTACAAATTAAATTTATAAATTGAATTAATGAGAGGCTCGCTGTTAAGTTGATTAAAGTCACGCTGCCTCAGGCCCATTGACTTTGTACAGTTTGGAATTGCAAAACAAAAATGGAACAATTTTGTAAAAATAAAGCTTTTCCAAGTGCGTTGCCGTGTAATCCAGCAGCTTCCGAGCTTAGTTCCGAGCTGAGTTCACACTTCTGCAGCTGGACTGCATTTGAAGGGAACCTGGAATTTTCTTTAAGGTGATGATGAAAGAATCAAGCTCTAAAGTAGAGAGTCAGCAGCCAGGGCAGATGAGACAAGGAACACAGCTCAACACTGCATCTGCCCCTCACCTGAGAAATTCCCATTCACCGGGCTCATTAGCAGAAGATTTGCGTTTGTAAATGCCTGGATCCATCTTGCCCTCTGACCATCCCCACAGCAAGAATCAAAGAACACAGTTGCGAGCAGGGTCGGATGTGGGAAACACCCATTGTCCATCTCTAGTTTCCCCCATGGCATTAATAGTCAATCACATTGTGTGGGACTGGAGTCACATATGGGCCCAGACCGGGTAAGGACGGCAGGTTTCCTTCCCGAAAGGATATTAATGAACCAGTTGGATTTTTACAACAATCCGACAGCTTCAAGGTCACTTTTTTCTGGTGCCAGCTCACAAATAACCAGATTTATTGAATTCAGTTTTATAGTTTGCCCCGATGGGATTTGAACTGGCGACCTCTGGGTTGCTAATCCAGAATCCCGAGACTCCTGTACTCTTATTGGCTGTGAGCGACCAGGACTTCATGCTTTTCTTTCCACCTTATATTCTGCTGTTCTGGAGGTGAAAAATGTGGGGAGAGGGTGAGCTGAACAAATGTCACAACATACAGCACCTAGACACCCCCCTCCCTCCCTCCTCTTCTCCCCCTCGATCTCTCCCCCGACCCCACTCCCTCGATCCCTCTCTAACCCTCCATCCCCTCTCCCAGGACTCGAGGGGAATCAAAGGATATGGGGATCGGGTGGGAAAGTGGAGTTGAGGTTGAAGATCATCCATGATCTGATTGAATGACGGAGCAGGCTCGAGGGGCCATGTGGCCGACTCCTGCTCCTATTTCTTATGTTCTTATGTTCCCCCCTCTCCCCTTCCCTCTCTCTCCTTCCCTCTCCTATCCCTCCCTCCTCTCTCCCCTCTCCCGCCCTCCCTCTCCTCTCCCATCTCCCCCACCCCTCTCCCTCCCTCCCTCCCTCCCCTCTCCCTCCCTCCTCTACCATCTCCCCCTCTCCCCCTCCCCTCTCTCTCCTTCTCTCCCCTCTTCCTCCCTCCCTTCTCTCATCTCCTGTAATAAACTGGAGAGCCCGGTGGTGAAGGATGGAATATTAGAGCCTGGTCTTCAGTTGCTTCCAAGCCTCTATTCACAGAGATCCCCGTTACCCATGATGCACCCCCTAGATGAGTTCTCTTATAAATGGATATGAGAGAGTTCCCAATTGATACGCACCACCTGAATACAATTAATACTAATTGATATCAATCATATGGATACAATTAACATCTCCCTCCCTCCCCTCTCTCTCCATCCCTCCCCTCTCTCTCCCTCCCTCCCCTCTCTCTCCCTCCCTTCCCTCTCTCTCCATCCCTCCCCTCTCTCTCCGTCCCTCCCCTCTCTCTCCGTCCCTCCTCTCTCTCTCCCTCCCTCCCCTCTCTCTCCCTCCCTCCCCTCTCTCTCCCTCCCTCCCCTCTCTCTCCCTCCCTTCCCTCTCTCTCCATCCCTCCCCTCTCTCTCCGTCCCTCCTCTCTCTCTCCCTCCCTCCCCTCTCTCTCCCTCCCTCCCCTCTCTCTCCCTCCCTCCCCTCTCTCTCCATCCGTCCCCTCTCTCTCCCTCCCTCCCCTCTCTCTCCGTCCCCTCTCTCTCCGTCCGGTTGGAGGGTGGGTTGGGGGGGCGGGCTGGGGGCGGGTTGGAGGGGCGGGTGGGGGGGGGCGGGTTGGAGGGTGGGTTGGGGGGGGTGGGCTGGGGGCGGGTTGGAGGCGGGTGCAAAATGGTTGCGATTTTGAATGTCCCCCTGCCCCCAACCCACCCGTTTTTCCCTTATAAAATCATGCCCTAGATCTCACTTCAAGAGCAGATGGGCCAGAGGAGAGGCAGGAGGCCGGAGGCCTGTGACCAAACACTGCAATGTTCTCTGGCTGAAGCTTTGTGGGAATACAAATCAGGAGCGATTTGCTGGAGGATTAAATACCATGAGTCCCAGAGCAAATCTAAGTGTGAGCAGCTGTTGATATAAACGTACGATGTTAATCCCCTGCCCCCAACTATCAGGGGAAGTCTGGTCTTAATGCACATTGGGAACAAAAGTCAGGAGTTCAGAGTTGAAGGGGAAGGTCGAGCTCCACCCTCTTGGGCCAACTGAAGGTGGACAATAAATGCCGGCCTCGCCCACATCCCGAGAACCAGTGAGAACTTCAGTCATGTTGATCCATGGACAATCTCCCATCCAGTGGAGTGGGTTCACTCCAATCCCCACTCTGCCCTCCTGATGTGTAAACTTCTGTCCCAGGAGCACAAGAGATGTAATTCTTCCCAGGTCTGGAAGCCAAGTTAGATGAGCCACAATTTTGCGAGAATTGGAAAAAAGAAATGGACATGTCAGAGTCAGGAATGGGGATCAAACCAAATGTTGCAATCTAAGTCCCTCCCTCTAATTTGAACAGGTTATTGGCACAGAGAAAGTCGGCCACTAAAAGATAAAATTGTGGCTACAATCCAGATGTTTTATGGAACAGCCAATGTCTTTGAGCATTCCCTTGTGGAGGGGGGATTGTTGAGCTATGGGGCAATGGCCAGATACAGTCTCAGGGGCAGCAACAGCAGAAGATCTGTCGACAAATGTTGTTCCTCTGATGCTCCACCGCCTTCTTCAGCTGAACTTTGGCCTCGCCGACGTAGTCTTGGACTTTCTGTACGTTGACCTGGATGATGTTCAACGTCTCCGATTGTTGCTCCACCAACACTGCCATCTGCAGGAACAGGTCATGAATCTCCCGGATGCGGGTCTCCAGCTTCAGGAGCTCCCGGTGGCGCTGCTCGATTTCCGACAGTGCAGTCCGCGCCCCTCTCCCCTCACTCAGCAGGTTCCCGGAGAACATGTCCCACTTGCCCTGCTCTATCATGTCCTCCATCTCATTGCTGGAGATGTCCTTGCCCATGATTTCGAGCTGTCGTTGGATCCGGGTCTTGCAGTTTTCCCGCTGCTTCATCTCCTCCGTGTTGTACTCTAACATGGCGTCATGAAAAGCATGTAAGAGGACAAAGTGCTGAGCCTTGGCAATGCGAGCAATGGCGGCATTGGGTCCGTGGTTGTTTGTTATCTCTTCTATGTAGGAGGTCAGGTCCTTCAGTCTCTTGTGGATCCCCTCACCACGGCTTTTTATATCTTTAGCGATAGAATTTGAATCCCGTTTGATGCTGCTGAGGCGTCGCATTGAGGTCAGGAAACGGGCGTTCTGTTTTCCTAGACGTCTGATGTCCACTTTCAGCCGCCCGGTTTCATCCCGAATCTGGTGGACTTCCTTGTAAAGCATCTGTAGAATGAAATCACATTCAAACACCAAGGTTTCCTGAGAGAGATCCACCTCATCTTGGGCCTCTGCTGGCTGTTGATAAGATTTCGAACATTCTATCAATTCCTCGAGTCTGTCCTTCATTGTTTCTGAAAGGACACAAGAAATCGAGATCAGTAAAACACGAGTAATCTCCATGTAGCTTAAGATACCCAATAAAGAGAGAAAAGAAAGAAAGATGTGCAGTTCTATAGCAGCTTTCACCACCTCAGGACGTCCCAAAGTGCTTCACAGCCAATAAAGTACCTTTGAAATGTAGTCACTGTTGTAATGTAGGAAACGCAGCAGCCAATTTGTGCACAGCAAGATCCCACAAAGAGCAATGTGATAAAGACCAGATAATCGTTCTAGTGATGTTGGTTGCAGGTGAATTTACATCAGTGGTGGAGACCTGCTCTGTATTTTCGGTTTCTCTGTATGGATTTTTCTCTCCTCCTCCCTCCCTCCATCCTTCTCTCTCTCCTCCCCTCAGCTGCTCCCTCTCTCCTCCTCTCGGCCACTCCCTCTCTCCTCCTTCTTCCCTCCCTCTCTCCTTCCCTCAGCCACTCCCTCTCTCCTCCCCTCAGCCACTTCCTCTCTCCTCCTTCCTCCCCTCAGTTGCTCCCCATCATTCTTTATCCCCACCTGTGACCCCAGTGGGTGAAGCTCGGCATCAGAATCGTGAATCTGTCAATTTACTCATTAAATTCACAATAACCTCAGCACGGGCTCGA